>NC_057802.1:513798102-513806202 GCF_018294505.1 Triticum aestivum | reverse complement strand
AGGAAAACGGAGGGGGTGCTCGGGGTGAGGAGAGAAGAGAGGGGGGGTATTTATGAGGGGGGGTGCGGGCGGCTTGGGGAAGGGGCTACCGAGGCGGCGGCGGCTCCCGTGGCGAGCTCGGACTCCGGCGGCGTCGCGCCGTGGGGAGAGAGGAGAGGGGCGACGGGGCGGGCCGTCGGCTGGGCTCGGCCCAGTCGGCGCGGGCGCGTTTGTTTTTTTTTAAAGTTCCGCGGGCAAAATTGCGTAGAAAAATAAATAAAAATCAGAAAAATATGAAATAAATTTTCCCCGTCTAGTTAGAAAATCTAGAATAGGGTGCACATTTTTAAAATCAAAAATAAATACTTTGAAAACATGCATATTTTTAAATGCAATAAAAATTGCAAATAAAATCCAAATAAATTCCAAATAATGATTTTAACATTTTTCCTCCAGTATTTCAATGTTTTGGAGAAGTCATATTTTCTCCTCTCGTTTATTTAAAATGAAATATTTTTCCGGAGAGAAAAATAATTAAAAATCCAAATCCTCGTTTGAAAAATCAAATTAGAAAATTCGAGAAAATCCCCAACTCTCTCCGAGGGTCCTTGAGTTGCTTAGGATTTATCGAGGATTTGTCGAAATGCAATAAAACATGATATGAAAATGATGATCTATGTTTAACATTCCAAATTGAAAATTTGGGATGTTACAAACCTACCCCCCTTAAGATGAATCTCGCCCTCGAGATTCGGGTTGGCTAGAAATCAGGTGGGAGTGGTTTTTCCGTAGATCTTCCTCTCGCTCCTAGGTGGCCTCATCTTCTGTGTGGTGACTCCATTGGACTTTGCAAAACTTGATAACCTTGCTGCGGGTAACTCGGCTGGCATACTCGAGAATCTTAACTGGCTTCTCCTCATAACTCAAATCACTTTCCAACTGAATCGCTTCTAGTGGCACAGTATCTCTCAGTGGTATCTCAGCCATCTCTGCGTGGCACTTCTTCAACTGCGAAACATGAAATACATCATGAACTTCAGACAATCCTTCGGGCAATTCCAGCTTATAGGCAACTTCTCCCATACGTTCCAACACTCTGTATGGTCCGATAAAACGAGGCGCTAACTTTCCCTTAACTCCAAAGCGCTTTACTCCTCGAAGTGGTGATACTCGAAGATACACTCTATCTCCGACTTCGTGAACTGTCTCCTTGCGTTTAGAATCAGCATAACTCTTCTGCCTGGACTGGGCTACCTTGAGCCTATCGCGAATCAACTTTACTTTCTGTTCAGACTCCTTAATCAAATCTGGTCCAAACAATTGACGATCTCCAACTTCGTCCCATAACAACGGTGTTCTACACCTCCTTCCGTACAAAGCTTCGAAAGGGGCCATCTTCAAACTAGTTTGATAACTGTTGTTATAAGAAAACTCTGCATATGGCAAATTGTCGTCCCAACTAGATCCATAATCTAGTGCACATGCTCTCAACCTGTCCTCCAAAATCTGGTTGACTCTCTCGGTCTGTCCATCTATCTGTGGGTGAAATGCTGTACTAAATTCCAGCCTGGTTCCCAACGTTTCATGTAACTGCTTCCAAAACTTCGAGGTAAATTGGGTTCCTCTGTATGATACAATGGTCCTCAGAACTCCATGCAAACATACTATCCTGGTCATGTATATCTTTGCCAACTTAGCACTGGTGTAAGTGGTCTTTACTGGAATAAAATGAGCCACTTTCGTCAAACGGTCGACTACAACCCATATCGAGTCATAGCCTGAACGGGTCCTGGGTAATCCTGTGATAAAATCCATGCCTATTTTATCCCACTTCCATTCGGGTATCGGCAATGGTTGTAGCAATCCTACTGGCTTCTGATGCTCTGCCTTCACTCTCTGACATACATCACAAACTGCTACAAACTCCGCAATATCCTTCTTCATTCCGGTCCACCAGAAAGTATTCTTCAAATCCAAATACATCTTGGTATTCCCTGGGTGAATCGAGTACGGTGAATCATGCGCTTCTTGCAAAATCAACTTCCTGATCTCCGGATCTTTTGGCACATATACTCGGTCCACAAACCATAAGGTATCGTGCTCATCCTCACGAAATCCCTTGGCTTTTCCTTTGCTCATCTTCTCCTTTATCTCTTCAATCTCCTTGTCTGTCTTCTGAGCTTCTCTGATCCTTTCCATCAAGGTAGACTGAATCTCCAATGTTGCTAAATAGCCTCTCGGGAGTATCTCCAAACATAGCTCACGTAGGTCCTCGGCTAACTCCTGAGGTAACTCTCCTGTCATGAGGGTGTTGACATGACTCTTGCGGCTCAACGCGTCTGCTACTACGTTAGCCTTTCCAGGGTGATAATGCAATCTCATATCATAGTCTTTGATGAGCTCCAACCATCTCCTCTGTCTGAGGTTTAACTCCTTCTGCGTGAAAATGTACTTCAAACTCTTGTGATCCGTGTACACCTCACAATGGTTTCCGATGAGAAAATGTCTCCATGTCTTCAATGCATGCACCACGGCTGCTAATTCCAAATCATGCGTAGCATAATTCTTCTCATGGGGTTTAAGTTGTCGTGAAGCATATGACACAACTCTTCCTTCTTGCATAAGCACTGCTCCAAGTCCTCGACGAGAAGCGTCGCAATAAACTTCATAGTCCTTGCGTTGATCTGGCAGAATCAACACTGGTGAGGTAACCAATCGTTTCTTCAACTCCTGGAAACTAGCTTCACATTCCTCGGTCCAATTGAATTTGGTGTCCTTCTTCAATAGCTCAGTCATGGGCTTAGCAATCCTTGAGAAAATTCTCGATAAATCTCCGGTAGTATCCTGCGAGTCCAAGAAAACTCCGGATTTCTCCAACTGTAGTGGGCGATTCCCAACTTGTCACTGTGTCAACCTTGGCAGGGTCTACTGCTATTCCTTCTCCAGAAATAACATGTCCAAGGAATCGAACTTCCTTCAACCAAAATTCACATTTGCTGAACTTGGCATATAACTGATGTTCTCTGAGCTT
This sequence comes from Triticum aestivum, assembly GCF_018294505.1. NCBI lineage: Eukaryota > Viridiplantae > Streptophyta > Magnoliopsida > Poales > Poaceae > Triticum > Triticum aestivum. The sequence goes on along the minus strand of NC_057802.1, from coordinate 513,803,192 downwards.
CTCAAGTACCAATCGTAAATGCTCCTCATGCTCTTCTTCATCCTTGGAAAAGATTAAAATATCATCAATGAACACCACGACGAACTTATCCAAAAACTCCATAAACACTTTGTTCATCAGGTTCATGAAATAGGCAGGTGTGTTAGTCAGTCCAAATGACATAACGGTATACTCATACAATCCATATCTGGTGGTAAATGCCGTCTTAGGTATATCCTGCTCTCGAATATTTAACTGATGGTATCCCGATCGTAGATCGATCTTGGAAAATACTTTAGCTCCTTGCAGGCGGTCAAACAAATAATTTATCATCGGCAGTGGGTACTTGTTTTTGATGGTCACTTCATTCAATCCTCGGTAATCAACAACCATCCTTAGTGATCCATCTTTCTTCTGTACTAGAAGTACTCGTGATCCCCAAGGTGACGAACTTGGGCGAATATAGCCTTTATCCAGTAACTCCTTGATCTGCTTCTTAATTTCCTCCAAATCCTTTGCGGGCATCCTGTACGGTCTCTTAGATATTGGTCCTGTGCCTGGCAAAATTTCAATCAAAAACTCAATGTCTCTATCTGGTGGCATGCCTGGCAACTCTTCTGGAAATACATCCGGATATTCCTTCACCACGGGTACTTCCTCCTGTACAACTCCTGATAAGGAATTTACTTGAGTCCTCTTCGGCATGTGCCTGGATACATACTTGATCCTTTTTCCTTCCGGGGTGGTAAGCAAAATAGTCTTGCTGGCACAATCGATGTTTCCTCCATACAACGATAGCCAATCCATTCCCAAAATCACATCCAAACCTTGCGATTCCAAAACAATGAGGTCTGAGGGGAAAACATGCCTTCCAATGGCCAACGGTATCTTAAAACATCCTTGGGTGGCCATATACTCTGCTCCTGGCGAGGTTACTAACATGGGGCTTTTGAGAACTTGGGTGGACATCTTAAACTTGTTTACGAATCCCCTTGATATGTATGAATGCGATGCACCAGTATCGAAAAGAACAGTTGCAGTAAATGACTTAACCAAAAACTTACCTATTACTGCATCAGGCTGAGCTTCAATCTCCTCCACGCTCACGTGGTTCACATGTCCTTTGTTGAACGGGTTCGGCTTCTTCCCAAAGCTTCCATTGCCATTTCCATTTTGGGCTTCGGGACAATCAGTAGCGTAATGTCCCGTCTTCTGGCACTTGAAACAAGTAATGTGACTTAGATCTCTCTTGGTTGGGGTAGATGGGTTGGTGCGGTTCTGTCCGTTTCCTCCTCCATTCCCATTACCATTCTTGGAGCCATTATGGTTGTGCGAACTACCTCCTCCATGGGTATGCTGAAACTGTCCTCCCGGCTTCGGGGTAAATCGTGGCTTCTGCTGGGCTCTAGAATTATACTACCCTTGTCCATACTTCCTCTTGCGGTTTTCAATCTGCTGTTGCTTCCCTTCAATCATGAGAGCTCTATCTACGAGCTCCTGGTAGTTGTTGAAAGTTGCTACCATCAACTGCATACTTAGCTCATCATTCAATCCTTCCAGAAATTTCTCCTGCTTAGCAGCATCTGTAGCAACGTCATCTGGTGCATAACGTGCTAACTTACTGAAATCCTCCACATACTGGCCTACGGTGCGTCCTCCTTGGCGTAGGTTGCGAAACTCACGCTTCTTCATAGCCATAGCTCCTGCTGAAACATGAGCTGTACGGAAAGCTTGCTGAAACTGGTGCCATGTGACAGTGTCAATAGGGTGCGTGGCTGTATAATTCTCCCACATGATGCTGCGGGTCCATCAAGCTGATGTGCGGCAAAACGCACTCTTTCCGCATCTGTGCATCCTGCAGTGGTCAACTCCCTTCCAACTTTGTGGAGCCAATCATCTGCAACAATCGGCTCGGTGCTACTAGAAAACACCGGCGGGTTTAGCCTTAAGAAACGGGCTAAGTGGTCAACAGGTGGTGGTGGCGTTGGGTTGTCGTTGTTGTTGCTGCCTTGGTTCTGAACTAACACTTGCATCAAGGCATTCTGTTGCTGAATCAACTGGGTGATCTCTGGCGGGAAAACAAATCCGGGGTCGCGTCTCGGAGGCATCTGATAGGTTTAGAAAAGATGAGAATTAAGAATAGAATGAGGTCTAGAGAGAAAACACTACCCATATGCTCATGAGACAAATACAATCAATATCACTCAATCAATCCAAACAAGGAAAAACAATCGATCTATCTAGCGTTACAAAGTGCTTGAACTATACTACTAAATGGGGGGAAAACTACTACTGATATGGTAGTCTACTAAAAATTCTGATCCGTTGAAGACTCCATGATGTCTGCTCCAGCTTCATCAATCCATTCGTCTTCACTTGGTTCCGAGTCGGTGTCGTCGATGATGATGTAGTTATCCGGACAAGTGCATTCGTCGTCTTCTGCTTTTGGCACTGGATTTCCCACGAATGCTCCAATCTTATTCTCCAGGTCGTCAATCTTCCCGACTAGTGCGTTGATTTCCTCCAAGTAATCTTCGCGTGTAGTCTTGAGTTCTTCTTGGAGTTCCTTGATCTTCGTGAATGCCTTCTTAAGTTCTTCCTTGTCCGTGCATATCTGGTTCTCCTGGCGTCGAATATGTTGGTTCTGCTCCTGGATGAAAGCTGCAATTGATCCATCCTTCTTGGTCTTGATCATCTCCCATTGCGCGTCTCGACGTCCACAAATTTGATAAATTGTATCCTTAAGCTCCTGGTGATAGACTTCTCCAATGCGTCCCATGGCGATATGTGCGGCCATGCTCTTCCCTAAACTCCAAGTTGGTGCTTCGAAAACCAATCTCATGGCACTAAACATCCTTCCTGGAATGATGACTTGAATCTTCCAGCTCTCCTCTTCAGGAAATGTGGCGTTGTAGGTTCCGGTGACGCTTGGTATTCCCATGTTCAAGTACTTGGTGACTTCCTTCAAGTGTCGTCCAAACGGCGTATCTTCATCTGGTTGCATGAACTTGCTCCTTGCATTCGCCATTCCTAAAAGAGTAGAAAGTGGAGAGGGGTCAGAAATGAGAAGAGAGAAGTTTTCTAGGGCTTAAGCTTAGTGGTCGTGTCCTATAGTCAGCGTGTTCTCTGATACCAACTTTGCAGCGACCAGACCTCAAATGGCCTGTGCTGCTGTGCACCAGTGTCATCCCTGGATCAGTAATGCTGACACGCACAGTACAAATGGAGGATTTATAACAGAGTAGCAATCACACACTTATTACATCGAATATCTCCGAAGAGATTAAGTATGATAAACATGGCTTAAGGCCATCTAATAACGATAACAGCGGAAGACTTGGAAGATAAGTGAGTCCATCAACTCCAGCGGCATCACTGAGTATAAGACCACGACCTAAGGCACCTTACTCGTTGTCTGAAAAGTCTGCAACATGAAACGTTGCAGCCCGAAACGGGTCAGCACATAGAATATGCTGGCAAAGTAACACATAGAAAACAATGAACAATGATAAGGCTATACTATATGCATATATGGCTGGTGGAAAGGCTCTATGGTTAAAGTTTTGCGAAAAGCCAATTTTATCCTACTGCAAAGGAATAAATTTTATTTAACTGTCATGGTGGTTGAAACATTGAGAAGGTACCTCCAACTCAATCCCAATTAAGTAACATCATTAACCCAACAAAATTAATTACAAGTATCACGGTGATGAGATTCAAATGATAATCCAGATACTAGATACTCAAGTTGTCCATAACCGGGGACACGGCTAATCATGATCAGTTTGTACACTCTGCAGAGGTTTGTGCACTTTTCCCACAAGACTCGATCGCCTCCGCTTGATTCTCGCACTGCATGATGTTTGAGAAACGGATGACCGAGACACAGTCTTTCAGAAACAGTCACTCTCTACTCTGGATGGACCGGTACACCTACTTTCCCCTACATCTGCTAGTCCACCTCTTCAAGAGATCCTGTAACCTACTCAGCTATGCTAGAGCCCATAATAGCTTGCGGCTGCACACGGAAGTTTCGAGCATGAATAATCTTATGATCCCTTTGAGCCTGGGTGGCGGTCCTTATACAAACAGACAACACTGGGTTCTCCAGGTGCCTCAATCCACCCAGATGTGAGTTTTAGTTGCCACCTTAAGTAAACCATTATTAACAATCTCACATCTGTCATGAATATCTCTCAAACCCAATCCACGTCTACAAGCATAGCATGGCAATATAATAGCAACGTAGAAGTAACTCCCAAGGGTTTGATTGTAAACAGGGCAATAGGTACTACCTCAACTACTTCCCAATACCCACAGTTTAATTAGATCCTAATCATGCAATGTGTTTGAGGGTTGAATCTAATGCATAAAAAAAACTGGGTATGAAAGGGGTATGATCAAAGTGTTACTTGCCTTGCTGATGATCCGCAAAACCTAGCGAGTCAAAGTAACAAGCGGCACACTCCGGGTACTCTATCGCAAACAAACAAGCATACAATCAGTACTCATCTAATGCATAGGTAAAACTCGAAAGAAAGATCCAACCAGAAAGTTCAACTTAAGAACTCCGGTTTGCAAAAAGAATCAACTCGAAAGAAGCAACGAAAGTCAAACGGCAAAAGAAAGAAACTTCGTTTGCTAATCTGGATCTAGGTCAAATTTTACTTTAGCAAAAACTTGTTTGAGTAGGTTAAACGGAAAGAGAATTTCGAGACGAAACTCTAGGCGCTTGAATCACCTGATTCCGATAAACGAGCGAAACGTTAAACAGATTCGAAAATTCGATCGGAAATCGAATATGAGAAAATAACGAGAAAATCCGTCGAAAAAGAAAAAACGGACGAACGGTTAAATAACGGACGTTCGTTAACAGAGAAAAACCGACGAACGCGTTCGTTAAAACGAACGGTTCGGTGAACGCTCGCGAAATACGAAAACCGAAAAAAAACCGATCTAGGGTTTTTTTTTAAAACAAAAGGTTTTTTTTCAGAAAACCGGTCAACACGAGACGACCGACGGCAGCAGTACATCGGCGAGGCTCCGGCGAGGGGCTCCGGCGGGCGGGGCTCGGCGGCGAGGGGTGCGGGGCTCGGGGGGGTGCTCCGGCG
>NC_057802.1:513613223-513797652 GCF_018294505.1 Triticum aestivum | reverse complement strand
AGGGGGTGCTCGGGGTGAGGAGAGAAGAGAGGGGGGTATTTATGAGGGGGGGTGCGGGCGGCTTGGGGAAGGGGCTACCGAGGCGGCGGCGGCTCCCGTGGCGAGCTCGGACTCCGGCGGCGTCGCGTCGTGGGGAGGGAGGAGAGGGGCGACGGGGCGGGCCGTCGGCTGGGCTCGGCCCAGTCGGCGCGGGCGCGTTTGTTTGTTTTTTTTAAAGTTCCACGGGAAAAATTGCATAGAAAAATAAATAAAAATCAAAAAAATATGAAATAAATTTTCCCCGTCTTGTTAGAAAATCTAGAATAGGGTGAACATTTTTAAAATCAAAAATAAATACTTTGAAAACATGCATATTTTTAAATGCAATAAAAATTGCAAATAAATTCCAAATAATGATTTTAACATTTTTCCTCCAGTATTTCAATGTTTTGGAGAAGTCATATTTTCTCCTCTCGTTTATTTAAAATGAAATATTTTCCGGAGAGAAAAATAATTAAAAATCCAAATCCTCGTTTGAAAAATCAAATTAGAAAATTCGAGAAAATCCCCAACTCTCTCCGAGGGTCCTTGAGTTGCTTAGGATTTATCGAGGATTTGTCGAAATGCAATAAAACATGATATGCAACTGATGATCTATGTATAACATTCCAAATTGAAAATTTGGGATGTTACACCGACAAAAGAGCTATTACGATCGAAAACATCGTGAAGTCAGCTTTGAACCCGGTGAATATGTGTATCTACGAGTATCTCCTATGAGGGGCCTGCAATGGTTCAAAGTTAAAGGAAAGCTAGCCCCAAGATTTATTGGACCCTTCTGTGTGGTTGCACGAACAGGCACAGTAGCCTACCAGCTAGACCTACCCAAAGAGCTGTCAGACGTCCACGACGTGTTCCATGTCTCACAGTTGAGGAAATGTGTAAGCAACCCGGAGAAGCATGTATCTCATGAGAGCATTGGCGTGCAACCATACCTCACCTACAGGGAACGTCCAATAAAAATATTGGAGGAGTCCGAAAGGAGGACCCGTCAGAAAACAATTAAGTTTTTCAAAGTTCAATGGAGCAATCACACCGAGGATGAAGCAACATGGGAAAGAGAGGATTTTCTTCAGGCAGAATACCCGCACCTATTTGAGGATCAGCTGAAATCTCGGGGACGAGATTTTTCCTAAGGGGGTAGGTGTTGTTACACCCCAAAAAATTTGTTTGGTCTTATTAATTTCCTTTTTATGGGAAGGAGGTTATTTAATTTTTTTTTAAAACCTCTCCTTCTCAAAACCATTAAGGCAAGTATTTTACGTGTTTTTCTCAACATTCACTTTGGTCTTGAGGGCTTTACATTTAGTGTTGACTCAACACAAATATTTTCTTTGGGAAAGTTTTTCAAATCCTTTCTTTTAAAAATAACCCTATGACTTATGGATAGGTTCTTCCTCATTCAAAAAAAAATTTCTTGCCATGACCTAGGTTGAATATTTTCTTCCAAAACCCCTCCCCTCACTTTGGGTCAAGTCAAATATCCAATCCCAGCAAGTTCAACCCATTTTTGATTTTCTTCCTATTTATTTTATCCTCAAAACAATTTCTGTCATTTATTTTGGGCCTTGATGAGTTACAAAGGAACCACCAGATCCCTTTTGAGTTTTGATTCCAAACAAACTCCTCTGACTAGTCCTTAGTACCCTGAACCTAGATCCATCAAGATTCACTGGTCCACAGTTCAAATTTTTCAAATTCTTCTTGCTACAAGTTTGGACCAGATTTGCCATTTTTGGTGAAATTCATTATTTTTCTTCCCCAAAAATTCTGAGAAAAATCATGAGGCCTCCAGATGCATCAAGAGACCTCTCCACCAAAGATCAGCTCCAGGAAAATTTCCCACATGCCATAATCATTTCATCGAACAGTTGGCATGCACTGTTTCTGTTCAAATTCAGAAAGTTCAGAGTTTCAGTGATGGGTTCAGTCGGCAGTGTCGTTTCGTTAGAGCCTCGGCGTCAATCTCACCAGTGCTCGCGCTGGCCTCTTGCTCACTGCTCCTTCTTCTTATCCACCGCGCCGCATGGTTGCCTGGATAGTTGCGAGCGTCGGCGGTGAGCTAGCAGAGGTGCATCGCCCCCGTGAGCGGCGGCAGCAGCACTTGCTGCGGCTGCCAGAGAGGCGCGGCGAGGGACGGCGCCGTCGAGCACCGCCCACACCACCAGAAGCCTACGCGTGGCCGTCTTCTTCCCCGTGCGTGCTGCAGCACAGACGCCGTGGCCTGAGAGGCGCAGAGCATGCTCTCTGCCGCCAACGGCCCCGTGAGGCCGTTCCGTCGAAGACTTGGAGTATCGCCGAAGTCTGGCCAAGTTTAGCTACGGGATGAAGCCAGTGATCCAATCCGCAGCTGCCCCGACCCCTAAACCCCCGTTCGACCACTGCCTCGCCGTAATCATCGCCGGAGTTATCTCGTTCTCGGCAACCGCCTCGGACCGGCTATAAAAGGGAGCCACGAGCTCGCCTTCGACCCAGCACCACTCCTACACCTCACCAAAGCCACGCCTAGCTACTAGGGAGACCTCAAGGAGGCCTTCTTCCCCGACTCCGGCCGCCCCGATCCGCTTCGGGCTCCGGCATGATTCCCTCTGGTGAGACCACCCCCGCCTCCCAAACCGTGCCAGTCGCCTCCTAGTACACCCACTCCTCTAACCCGAGCCTCAATTTGACATCTGCAGCCCTCCCCGGCGAGATCCACCACCGCCCGAACCACCGTCCGCCGGAGTGGAGGCCGCCGTCGACGTGGTGCTCGCCGATGACCAACTCCACCACCCACAGACGCGGGAGAGCACCATGAGTCCGTAGGTACCATCCACTCCCCCTACGTCGCCGTGGATCGCCGCCGGCGACCACCGGGGCCCTCGGGCACCGGTGTGCTCTGTTTGAATTTCAAACCTGACGGGTGGGACCCCTCATCAGCTTTTTCTCTTTTTCGAATCGTTTTCTGAAAATGCCTTCGGGCAAAATACGTTTTCTAACTGAGGCGTTTTCTGTTCTTTTTATGAACTAGCCCCTGGAAAGTTTTTGTTTCATTACAGATGGGTCCCTAGACTAAAACCTTAATAACTTTTAAACAGAAGATGATTTTTAGTTGATTCTTTTTCTATCAGCTTATTTTTCCTGTCTAGTTTTTTATCATATTTATTTGAAAAATATTTGGGACAACTTTTATGCACACTTGGTATTTACGTTAGTACGCGTTCTCTTTATACCGTAGATACCGGAGGAGGTGACGGAGCCACGAACTTCGCCGAGCTAGACTCCGACTACTCCGAACCAGGCAAGCATGTTTGAACCTTTGATATGATGAGTGTTTTGCATGTTTGCTTGAATAATTAGTTCATGGCATGTTTATATGAGCATCAGTGAGTGTTATATTGCACGCAAGGCAACTACCAGTATGCTTCGAAACTTGATGTGATCATTTGATGGGAGATAACATGATCATGTGGTGACATGAAAGGTGGTAAGATGGTATTGTTGGAGCTTGCCAGTCTTATGTCAACCGTTAAACTCCAGTGTTAACGTGGATCAAGCCAGGTTACCGTCCGTCCCCTTTTCGTGCTGCCACATGTTTTCTGCAAAGAATACGGTTTAGTAAGTTGCAAACCTCTTTCCTCGTACACACCAAATAGAGGGGCCGTGATGAGGGTTCCATGGCCCTGGATTAAAGCCTGTCATCCGGTCAGGGGGCATGGGTGTTTCTGGTTGGGACCGAGAGGGGGGCACCCCTTAGAGCGCGCGATATAAATTTGATCTCATGCTACGCGAGGTTGTAGCCTCCCCGTCTTAAGGTTTTTCTTGAACGTTGCCTAGGGTGATTCCTGGGAGCGGAATGTGGAATGGGTGTGTACTGGTTAGATGTGTTTCTCCTAAAATACCGTAAACGGAACTAGTCCTTTGTGACTACTGAAATCCGTTGGCTGTGGTTAAAAAGTACAAGCTCTGCAGAGTCAAAACCCATCCGAGTAACCGTGTCCATGGTCAAGGATCTTGGTCAACATATCCATATCAGGATCAGTATCAGTCTCAACGTCCGTCTCAGCGTCAGTCTCTGTGTCAGTCTCAGTGAAAATCCCCGGTGAACAAACATGAGTGGTAAACCAGGCTGAATGTTATTCCTGTGGATGGACTAACTAGTTTATTATTACGTACATGAGTATTTCCTTGAGATGATTTAAATTCATGAGCTACTTGAATTCGACTAATGAAATATAAGTCCTTTATGTGATGTCGCTCAGACGTCCGACTGTGGCACTCTTGTTATTTACTTTTGATATAAGCCCTTTATGTGATATCGCTCAGACGTCCGACTGTGGCACTCTTGCTATTTAATTTTGATATAAGCCCTTTATGTGATGTCGCTCAGACGTCCGACTGTGGCACTCTTGTTATTTACTTTTGATATAAGCCCTTTATGTGATGTCGCTCAGACGTCCGACTGTGGCACTCTTACTATTTACTTTTGATATAAGCCCTTTTCGAGATGTCGCTTAGACGTCCGACTGTGGCACGCATTGTCGTTAACATTCCAATATGAGCCCTTTATGTGGTGTCCCCCTGATGCCCGACTGCGGCATTGTCAATTTATTTTTACCTTTCGAGGCGTCGCTTCAGACACTCGATCGGTCTTCAGTATTTTTTATTGGGATTTCGGGAGGACTACCGCCTGACTTCCTTTTTATTTATCATGCAGTGCAAATTTTATTATCTGAGTGCGCATCACTAACCTGCTCATGTGCATCATGTTTGCATTTGTTATATCTTATGTCCAAACCGTCTTGCGAGTACATTCAAAGTACTCACCTGGCTTGTTGATTTGGCCAGATGTTGACGAAGGCAATCTTATGGATGAAGAGTTCGATAGCGAGTCCGATGCCTAGAGGAGTCCCAGTCAGTCCCGTGCGATCCTGGAATTGGTCGCTTGTATTATATATGCTTCCGCTACCCAGAATAAAAGTCATCGAGCCTCACTCCGGCGCTCGATGAGTTGTAAGATTTAGGAGTCATGTCACCCACTTCGCTGTGACATATCCACTACCACTTTTATTGCGAGTCAGTAGTTATGCCACCATACCCCTTTGTGTCATATACGCCTTTGTGTATAATATCGGCGTGCTTGTAATAAATTGTTGAGCAGCCTCAGCTCTACCCTGTATAATATTTAGTACTTCTGTATTTCTGTATCAAGGATTTTGTCTACCAGTAAGAAGGATTCTTCTATACTGGTCCGATAAAAGGGTCGGTTTCTCAATAAATGTTTTATTGGAAAACCGGTCCTGACATAACGGTAACAGAAGCAAAAGTAATATGTTTGGGTTTTGTAGTAATTGTAACAATAGCAACGGATAAGTAAATAAGCTAAGAACAATATGTGAAAAGCTCGTAGGCATTGGATCGGTGATGGAGAATTATGCCGGATGCGGTTCATCAGGTAACAGTCATAACATAGGTTGACACAGAACTAGCTGCAATTCATCAATGTAATGTAGGCATGTATTCCGAATATAGTCATACGTGCTTATGGAAAAGAACTTGCATGACATCTTTTGTCCTACCCTCCCGTGGCAGCGGGGTCCTAATGGAAGCTAAGGGATATTAAGGCCTCCTTTTAATAGAGTACCGGACCAAAGCATTAACACATTGTGAAAACATGAACTCCTCAAACTATGGTCACCACTGGGAGTGGTCCCGTTTATTGTCACTTCGGGGTTGCCGGATCATAACACATAGTAGGTGACTATAGACTTGAAAGATAGGATCAAGAACTCACATATCTTCATGAAAACATAATAGGTTCAGATCTGAAATCATGGCACTCGGGCCCTAGTGACAAGCATTAAGCATAGCAAAGTCATAGCAACATCAATCTCAGAACATAGTGGATACTAGGGATCAAACCCTAACAAAACTAACTCGATTACATGATAAATCTCATCCAACCCATCACCGTCCAGCAAGCCTACGATGGAATTACTCACACACGGTGGTGAGCATCATGAAATTGGTGATGGAGGATGGTTGATGATGATGATGGCGACGGATTCCCCTCTCCGGAGCCCCGAATGGACTCCAGATCAGCCCTCCCGAGAGAGTTTAGGGCTTGGCGGCGACTTTATATCGTAAAACGCGATGAATCTTTCTCCCTGATTTTTTTCTCCCCGAACACGAATATATGGAGTTGGAGTTGAGGTCGGTGGAGCTCCAGGGGGCCCACAAGGTAGGGGGTGCGCCCAGGGGGGCAGGCGCGCCCCCCACCCTTGTGGAGATGGTGTGGGCCCCCTGGCCTTGATTCTTTTGCCAGTATTTTTTTATATTTTCCTAAAATAATCTCCGTGAAGTTTCAGGTCGTTCTGAGAACTTTTGTTTCTGCACAAAAATAACACCATGGCAATTCTGCTGAAAACAGCGTCAGTCCGGGTTAGTTCCATTCAAATCATGTGAGTTAGAGTCCAAAACAAGGGCAAAAGTGTTTGGAAAAGTAGATACAAGGGCAAAAGGGTTAGTTCCATTCAAAGCAAAGTAGCGTAAGTATTTCCCTCAGTTTTTGAGAACCAAGATATCAATGCAGTAGGAGGCCACACGCAAGTCCCTCGTACCTACACAAACAAATAAGAACCTTGCAACCAACGCAATAAAGGGGTTGTCAATCCCTTCACGGTCACTTGCAAAAGTGAGATCTGATAGAGATGATAAGATAATATTTTTGGTATTTTTATGATAAAGACTGAAAGTAAAGAAGGCAAAATAAACGGCGACATAAATAGCTTGTTGACGGGAGATTAATATGATGGAGAATAGACCTGGGGGCCATAGGTTTCACTAGTGGCTTCTCTCAAGATAGCATAAGTATTACGGTGGGTGAACAAATTACTGTCGAGCAATTGATAGAAAAGTGCATAATTATGAGAATATCTAGGCATGATCATGTATGTAGGCATCACGTCCGCGACAAGTAGACCGACTCCTGCCTGCATCTACTACTATTACCCCACACATCGACCGCTATCCAGCATGCATCTAGAGTATTAAGTTCATAAGAACAGAGTAACGCATTAGGTAACACTACAAAAAAATACACTTCCGTGATGATACGTGTTTGTCACAGTAGGTCACGTTTTCTCTCATGCATGTACATCCATGACAAATTTATGACAGAATCAAGATAGTCCTACATGTGCTGTCGTAGAAGTGTTCCATGACATTACCAAAATTATCATCACGGAAGTGTCCACTTCCATGATGATAAATCACGCGTCACAGAAGTGCTTTCGTCAAGGGTGACCGACACATGGCATCCACCGTAACAGAACGTCGTTAAACTATCGGGTCCGGTTTTGGATCCGATAACCCGTTAACAGCCCCGACCAATGGGGATTTTCCATGTGTAAAATCATCATTGGTTGTAGGAACACGTTTCGGCTCACCATTGGGACAGATGTCATCCACTCATTGGGCTCAAAGCGACTATGATACATCGACACGTGGCACGGCCCAACAGAGGCCCATTCCTGTGAAAAGGCCAGCCCGTTTGACTTGGTCAAAAGGTGGCGGGCCGGCCCACGGCAAGCCTGTTAACGACATGTTCGCATATAGCCCATTTACAGCCTGCTAACCCAGGGCCCGTTTACGGCCTATCCGAATTAGGCCCAGTAGCGTCATCTGGGCCGTCCAATATAATTGCAGCCCGTATTAACTTCCGGCCATGTATGGCCCATGACGTCATTCGGCCCATATGAGGCCCTTAGTAACCCTCGACCCCTTAACGGCCCGTGGTAAAACTGGCTCGTAACGAACAGTGTATCACTTTATACCCATTAACGGCCCATTATTCCGTTGGGCCATTTCCAGCCCATGTTATCTTTCGGCCTTCTCAGGGCCCATTTATTCTTGGGCTCATTTCCAGCATTCGGTTACTTATGGCTCGTTACTGTCATTTTCTGCTTGTGGGCCAAATTCAGCTCGTGGTTACAGTCGGCCCGTTTGTGGCCCGTTAATACGTTGGGCCGTTTTCATGTAAAAAAACGTTGGGCTATTTTCAGAGAGTTATCAAATATGGCATATTAACAGCCCGTTATTGTCCACGAATAGTACGCCCCATGACTGGCGAAATGATGATACGCCCCGTAGAAGGCCCATGGATCCTACGGCCCGTAAAATGCCCATGAATCGTACGGCCTGTAGAAGGCCCATGGATCCTACGGCCCGTATAGAAGGCCAATGGATCCTACGGCCCGTAGAAGGCCCACGGATCATACGGCCCACAGGAGGCCCATGGTTACAATAGTCCGTGTGTTGCCATGATTATTTTGGCCTAGTTTCCAAAAATAGGTTATTGTGGCCACTAGAAAAACACAGAAAAAGAACTGCAGTGACTACAAGCAAACAACTAAACAAGACAATGAGGAAATAAATAAGCAAGCAATTAACGCTAGCATATTACCGCTATTACACATATTACATCCACTGGGCATCAAAGTTCGCCACCAGCAGAAATATAGGGAACAAAGCAGCATATTACATACACTGGCCGTCAAAATTGGCCAGCAGTGCAAATAAACACGGCAGCAAAACAAGAGCATAACTGAAACAACTTCAGAAGAGCTCAAGAAACGTGGTATCCACCATGCTGGCAATAAGCTTAGCAAGCTTATTAGCTTTGTCCTGTTTGGCGCTAAAATCCTCCAACGCTTGTTGTTGCACCAGAAAGTATGCATCTAAATGCTCCAGGGACTTCCGCAGTCCTTCTGCTTCTTGTCACAGCACAGCTGATCGATGTCTTTCAGCTTGTAGTTGAGACTCAAGAAACCGAACTGATTCAGGCAGTGAGTTTGAATAGCTTGTGCAAGCGGTAGTGGCCAGTAACTCGAACACTAAACCAAGACAGGACTTTGGGGTTGTCTCACTGTCATCGAGATAGTCTTCCTTAGCTGTTTTATCAGCTTTGATGGAGAACAACAAGGATGTGTCACTATCCTGAACCTTATTTGCATTACTTCCTTTACCATTGCTTAATAAGGCACTCTTCCCCAATATTCTGTCAGCATTCTAAAAGAAGACACAAGCAGACACATAATAGGTTTAGCATGTACTAGTATATGAAACTCATTTCGGTGAACCATTTCATTAGTAAGGTGGACAGGATTAAACTACCAAGTCTTCTATTGCCAAGTACTAGTACATAAAAAAGCATCAAACAAACATATATCTATGTCCTATGGTCACTACATTGTCTTGCCAAATCAAAATAGAGACACGGTTCAAATCATATCAGTTCAAGACAAAGCAGCAGTGAAAGAATACAAAGCGTGGGAAACTACACGGCACAACAAGATTTCAGATGGGTACCACGGGTCTACATGTACAACAACACTATTTGCTCTATTGTGATGCTAGTAATGTGCATGATATGAGAAGTCAACTGTATACACAATTGAAATTGAAATCAACAGTGATACAAGAGCAAAGCAGTATGCACGATAGCAATCATAGTTAAAAAAGGCGCGCCTAAGCGAGCGCTTAAGCGCGCCTAGGCTCTAGGCGTTGGCAAAACGCATTGCGCATAACTACGCTTAATCTGTGCATAACTGCGCATAAGCATGCGCTTTGGTCAGTAAAGCGCAAGGCGGTGGCAAAACGCACAATTAACGCCTAGCTCTTTTTTGAACTATGATAGCAACAGAATCTTAAATTAGAACAGTTGTTCTTTAGGTTTAGGCACCTGTTCTACATGAACAGAGTACAGTAAAATGCAAGAATATAGTACTTAACAATAGAAAATGAGCTCATAGACCTTACCACATTCTTGGTTCGGGACCAGTATAGAACAAGGTGTTCCCAGTCATCGTCCAGTAAATGTGTCTCAGGAGAACGTAAGGGAATTTGATGAGTTTCTTTGCCGGTGAAGTACGTTTTCTTTAGGTAATTCCGATACTGCCAGCAAGCATTCTTGAAGATAGCAGAGGTATTAGCATAGGTTACCTCATCCTGAGTTTCCAAATCGGTCCTTCTCTATAGTGAAAAATGGGAAAATTTGCTGTATTATAACCATCATGGAGGTAGGATGTATGGGACAAAGCAAAGTAACCGCCATGAATAACATTACTTACACATAACTCCTGGACAAACACCTGCAACTGGCATTTTCCTTCATCTTCAGTATAATATTTCCAAGATGGGAAGATACGCACATACGATTTAACAACATCAAATGCGATAGATGCTAAACTACGACTAGCTGGTTGTGCTTCCTCCACAGGAATAGGCGTACTAATTGGTGGAGTTCGGGTTCGCCGTGGTAGTACTAGCCCTTTGGGCACTGGAGCTGCCTTACTAACTGCTCTTGTTTGGGAGCTCTGTGGTGGAGATGGTGTTGGGTCAACATGAACTGGGTCAGTATCTGCTGGGCTTGGGGTTAGATTGGGTGAAGCTGGTTCTCTGTCCATCGCAGTAGGGGTACAATCTGCGAGAGTTTGGGTTATGTGTGGTAGGGATGGTTCTCCTACATGTACAACCGGGTGCTATCTCCACCAAGAGGTAGCACTGTTTTATTTGAAGACCGTGTTTTTAGTCCGCTAGATGCTGGCATCACCCGCTACAATTCAAATGGCTGATAAACAGGAAACATAGTTGAATGTACAGACATTGTATGAGAGACAGATGCAATAGATAGTGTGGAAAAAAGAGGGCATGAAATAGTTGACATGTATATTGTTTAACTAAAACGGATAGCATGACATAATTTCACATATATGACGTCTATCTAAACTGGATAGCATAGCATAACATAATTCAAAGATATGATGAATAACTAAACAGGATCGCATGACATAATTCACCTACATGTTATCTAAGTAATCAGGATCGCATCATTTAATTCACATATGTGATTTATATGCTAAACAGAGGGCATTAGATATGATGTTTGAACTAAGAACATGGTGTTGAATATTGCGTATATGATGTCTAAACTATGCAATGCAAGACACCATATGCATGATATGAGCAGTATAACTGTGCCAAGTTAGAGCATACACCTCGGTGGAGGAATAGGACTGGTCATCTGTCTCTGAATCCATCTCTGAGGAGCTATCGGGACCCAACAAGAGATCTGCTTCGACAGGTAGCACTGCCTGCTCTTAAGGCCTTGTTTTCACTCCAGATTTTGCAATCTCCCACCCAAATGGCTGATTCACAGGAAGAGTAGTTTAATATACAAACATTGTCGACAAATGGAAATGTAATGAAGAAAAGGATGGGCAAGATATCATTCAAATATATGATGCCTGGTTAAACTGGATGGCATTGCACATTTCACGTATATTATGGCTGGCTAAAAGACATGAGACTGCATAATTCCCATATATGATATAGAAACTAAACAGGTGGCATTACAGAACATGTCTAAACTAAGCAGATGACATATGATGTCAAAAGTAGGCACTGCAAGGCAACATATGCATGATATGACTAACATCATCATGCCAAGGTAGAGCAAACACCTTGGGGGGTAAATAGGAGTGGTCAGCGGCGTCTGAATCCGCCTCAGAATAGATATCTTCCTCTGGATTACAATCTGGAGAGGGGTGGGGAGGGTTTGCCATTGAACCCACCATGGAGCGATGTCTGCATGACATTGTATTTCCGCGCAAAACTCTTCTCTTTTTCTCTACATGTTCAGCATGACTGTGTACAATATCTGACATGCATACGAAAAATAAGGAGAGCATGCAGAAATTTAGAGTGATGGTAACAACCAGTGGATGGATCCAAAAATAATGATAGCAGGCTGATGATTGCTTTAATTTAATAAAAAGACAGATGATGATTTCTTTACTATTTGTTTCCCACCCAAGATGAACAACATAGGCATACCCTAGGTGAACCAGATATTAGACAGAGATACTATTCATTGCTTCCTTGATATGTGCCCCACAACTAATTTAGAACTCAAGTTTGAACATTAATTTGGACCTGACTTGGAGTCCAAGAGGTGAACAGGACGATAAAGTAGAAGGTAATTTTAAGCAATGCATAACATAAGCAGAAACAAAAGAGTGCGACCTTTCTTGTGGACCCGTGTACTCCTCAGGTTCATCTGCTGAGTCGATGATGGTGATGCCGTTGCGGTGGGTGCCGGCGGCAGGGGAAGGAGATCTGAGGTGGCGAAAGATGGTCAGGAGTCGTGATGTCTGGTTTGGTGGATGTTTCTGTCGATGGAGCAGCTCAGTTGAGGTGGACGACGTCGCGGCAGGAGTAGGACAAACCACACAAAGTTCCCTTCGACACCTACCTGTAACTGAAGTAATTCTGTAAGGGCTCATTTGGCTTGCATGATTCTAAAAACACAGGGATAGGTAAGACACCGGAATAGGATAGGAATGCACATGGTAAATAGAGCATTTGTAAACACAGGATTTATGTCAACTTGAGTGTTTGGTTTACAGGAAATGGAAGAGCAGAGGAATGCAAAGAAGCATGGCCAAAATAAAGTGAAACCATATGAAAGCATGTACAGTTAGAATGTTATTCTGCCACTAATGCACTTGGTCTTGTTTTCATGCATAGGATTTTGAAAAGTAGGTCCAGGTGGATGTTTTGCTTCATTCCTTTCAATAAAATGCATGAATAATTGAATAGTAGAGTGCCATTGGAAAATTCCCTATTGCTATGTTTTTCCGTCGAACCAAAATAGCCCTAATGGATCGACATGAATGTATAGTAATAAGAGATGCAACAAGTGTACAACCTCTTTGCCGTAGCCGTGTCGACCTCAGCATCATTGGGTTGGCCGCTGAAGAAGTTGAGGCAGAGGTGGCTGTCGGAGGTGTGGAGGAAGATCTGAGGAATCTGTAGACCGCGTCCAGGGCACTGCTCTGTTGTGATGGATCGTTCTGTCGTTGGAGCAGCCCCGGTGAGCCGTAAGACGTCAAGGCTTAAGCAGCACAAGACATACATCATCAATCTCAAGTGGGATTCTAATAGCATCTCCAATAGATGATGTAAAATAGATGTAAAATTTACATCACCAAAAACCACCTGACTACAACACATGAGGTAAAAACTATTGACTCTGAACTTAACTGTCGAAACTGAAATTTACTGTGGAATCTGAATGTTACTGTCGAAACTCAACACAATGGTAGCAGAGAGGCACTTGACATGTAGTTTAGGGAGGGCCTGCAGTTCATCTTCAACCAGCACCCTTCTAAGCCGCCAGCCACCACCGGCCGAACCGGCGGCCCCAGCGCCGCCTCGCCACCCCAAACAACTCCCCCCCGCCGGTCCGCCGCCGCCCCGGCCAGCTCCACCGCCGCCTCGCCGCCCCGAAACAACTCCCAACCGCCGGTTTGCCGCCGCCCCGGCCAGCCCTATAGGCCCCCGCCCCCACCCTGAATCCTAAGATAGATAGTGGGGTACCTCTCCGGCGAGCCCCCGTCCCCGTTGTGGGTGGTTCTTCCTTAACTCCGGCGAGCCCCCTCCCACCCCCTGAAAATCGACTGACCCAAAAGTCGATTCAGTCGACTGAAGTGTAGCTAAATCGGAGCAGAGCAGCAACACAAGCGAGGGGGAGAGCAGCAACAACAGTGCGAGCGAGCGAGCGAGAGCCGGAGCAGCAGCAGCTGGGTGAGCGAGCGATCGAGCGAGAGCCGGAGCAGCAGCAGCAGCGCGAGCGAGCGAGAGCCGGAGCAGCAGCAGCAGCGCGAGCGAGCGAGAGCCGGAGCAGCAGCAGCAGATCCGGCTGGTATGGACGCCGCCGCCGAAGGGGCCTTGCACTGGGGGAGAGCCACCATGGAGATGTCGCCCGCGGCGCCGGCTTCAAGGTAGCCGCTCCATGGGGGTGCGGGATGGAGCACCGTCGGCGCCGGGAGGTCGAGCTAAGGAGAAGGTGTGATGTGATGAGTGTACAACCTCTTTGGTGGCGCCGAGTAGGCCTCGGCTTCGTCCGAGGAGTCGGTGAGGATGTTGCGGTTCCGGTGGAGCAGGTTAAGGCGGCGCTGTGGGGATGGAGCAGCCGCGATAGACGAGGCGATCGTCGGAGTAGCTCCTTGGAGGTGGAGGACGGGGCGGCTGAACCGGCGGGACGACTAGATGGACGACGAATCCTCATCCGGGGAGGTGGACGAGGGACGTCGAGCTGTTGCGGTGGACGACGTCGTCGTTGAAGAGGCTCCTGCTGGGCAGCGGTGAGGTGGCGGAGGGAGGAGGGTGGGGTTTCGCGGGTGGAGCGGAGAGGTTATGGCGGCCTGGGATTTCGAATGGCAAAAAGGAGGCGATGGGAGGGGGTGAACCATGACTTAGGGACGCGCTTGTCCAAAATGTAGGGTGTGTTACAAAAGTACCTCCCACTGATTTGAACTAGCGGCCCTTTCATCTCAGGGTTAGAAGGGGGATTTCGCGTGTCGGGATTTGGCAGTTGGAGGGAGTTTTCGCGCGCGTTGTAATTTCCGAATAGCAAGGCGTGGGTTGTGAAGGCGCCAGTTTTGGGAGCACGATATCTGAATTTTCGGGGTATAACAAGGCGCGGGTTGAATTTAGGGACAAGCCTAACGTGTAATATTGTACTTGTACGTACCAAATCAATTCGCACTTCCCTCAACCAAAAAGAAAACGAAAAAATAAAACTATACACACCACACAAAGAGAAAGTCTTGCCCCTTCTACTATAAAAATGCTATTCAAAGCTACTCCCTCCTTCCATCTATATAGGGCATAATGCGTTTTTCGATGCTAACTTTGACCAAATATTAGAGCAATAATATATGACATGCAACTTAGACAAAGCACACCTTTAAATTCGTCTGGGAAAGGTTCTTTCAATGATATAATTTTCACATTATGCATGTCATGTACTATTAATCTTGTCAATAGTCAAAGGCAGTCTTAAAAAACGCATTACGCCGTATATAGATGGAAGGAGGGAGTATGAATCCATGTTATGTCCAATTAAATTTTTTTGCTTGCTGTATAATGCATGTAACCTACTCATACCAACATTTTAGTGCATTCCAAATGTCTATACTACCGCTGCAATTCGAACTGAATTTGAATTCGTTTCTCTATTTCAATAAGAATCTACAATCATGATTGTTGCCAACTTCAAACATCATTCGTGTATTACCTTAATAACACACCACATGATTACTATAGAGATAGATATGAACTATGTGTACTACATGAACTCGAATTCTATTTTTTGAATACACTTGATGTTGACTCCAAATAATAGTACATTTGATGTACTAACTATATATTCATAATCTAAACCATGTTCCATATGTGTACACCATGTTTATCACACATAGTATAGTGCCCCGCCCCCTACATTATGACAAGTATTTAGACCTGAGCTGCAAAAGCCACACATTAGCCCAAATTATGATCAATGTTCTATATATTATATGTAGTACTAGCAAGATGCCCATGCGTTCCACAGAACATCAACATGATCAAGGGGAGGCCTAATTTGCAAATATGGAGAGGGGTGTGGGTATCTTTTTTCAAAATTGCCATAGTTTCCTTCCTATCCGTCAGATATAAACCGGACGGCCTATATTGCAGGATGGCAGGCACACCATCATCAACAACTCCGTTTTTTATAAGAGTAGAGATAAAATATATTATATGTAGTATAACATGTTCATAACCACACCATGTGTATCACCATTATATATATTCACAGATGCGTCGGTTTAAAACACTATGATAAATTCTTCAAATATCCAAATTCGCTTTTTATAATGAAGTATGATCTCTATTCGTCTTTTACACCCACACAATCCTCTTATCTTTGTATCTAGCTAGCGCTAACTTTCTCTCGTGCATGCACACGCCCGCATCCCTCTCACCCTCCCTCAACATTCTCTAGCTCCATCGCGCAAATTCGTCTTTTCACTTTAGGTCGTTCACCCACAGTGTGTGTAGGCCCCCCAGCTCCTTCTTTACGGCACACATCGATCGATATGCCTCTCTAGCCAGGTGTGCCTAGCACAAAACACAAGCTTCCCCTCTTCTCTTATCACCGTCCATGCCTCACTCCCACCACTCTTTTCATCGATCTCGTACTCGCACACTCCTCCCCCCTCGATATAGTATGACTCTCGCACCACCTCCTAGATGCATCCCTCTCTCTCTATCCTTCTCCCCATGCCTCATTTGCTTCTAACACACACATGCATGTATACCGATCGATCTCCCAACATATACCTAGGTCGACTTTAACTATCCCCCCCATCGATCGATGTACCTCACAAGTTATGTCTCTTCTTTCTCTATCAAAGGACGATTGATCTTCCTATGTAGTTATGTCTTCTTACCACAGCCATATCGCCCCCCTCATCATTCGTGCATGCCTCCTGACCCGTCTCTCACACGCACGTGCATAGACAGACAGCTATCCCCTCTCTTATTGATATTGCAGGCGTGCCCTCCGGTTGTCTAGCAAGCCTATCCCACCATTTGTTAGAAGCAACTCCACTACCACCCCCTCCAACACTCTAGCTCTGTCTCTCTCCCAACCTTATTCCTCTCCTACACATATGCATGGATGCAGATCGATCTCCCTTAATACATGAGGTAGATCGATCTCCCTTAATACATGAGGTAGGCCTCTCTCCTCCTCCACACATATACCAGCCATTGTACCTCCATAGTTAATTAGGCCTCCCTCCCCCCACCACACACCGATAGTCGAGCACTGTAGGTAGGTATCCATGCCATAGAGACAAACTGCACCTGTCCCCTCTCATGTTCCAGTAGGCCAGACACTCTATATCTTTGACGTGGGCGCACACAAATTCGATGGCACTCTATCGATAGCGCACGCACACACACACACACATCATCCCTCTCTTTGATTATATGGACACCTCAAGCCGATGATACCTCCACTCTCTTCTCATGGATCGCCCCCTCTATATATATATGATATATCCAGGACTCTATTTCACACACATTGCATATGTTACATTTTTTTATTGACCCCACCCCCCCGAAAAAACTCTCACGAACCCACACACTATATCTCTCTACGTTTGTATCTCTCTCACACAACCCCACGTAGGTGGTGTACGTATACAAGAAGAGAATAGGTGCACCGTGCATGTACACACGCTTCGTGCCCAGCCACGCCCGCGCGGGTACACGGTGGAGCTCATTTCTGTACGAAATGGCAGCCCACGTGCTAATTCGAACGCGTGTAGCGGTTGTTTATCTACGGAGGTCATGTACCACGCGTGCACGAAACAAAGTTCGACTTGATGCGTTGGTGCGTTATTTTTAAATAAAGTTATATCGCTCAATGGCACGTACACAGAATATAAAACGATTTTTATGGACAAAAAGGTAGCCTGCTCCACTGTATACAATGGAGCGTGCCTGCCTGGTTTGTCTCTCTTCATAGTATCTCACACAAGGCTGCGGTGGCCTCTCTCTCTCTCTCACCGTTGGTCATTGATCCGGCCGCATCCCGTCCGCCGGCGGAAAGGGAGGACGTGCATCGTTTCTCCATTCGACGGTGGCGAGGCAGCACGTCCCGATCTGCGGTACACGTTGTTCTCTCTGAACAAGCTCCGGCATGGTAGAGCCTACGCCACCTGCTCGCTGCCGCAGTATGGGCAGATTCCGCCTGCCGCTCACCTAGTTACATCCCGACGACCTCCAGGTATCCCCTCCGGCCTTGCTCCACTGCCCGTCTTCCCACGTCGCTGCATGTGGATCTTCCATAGTTCTTTGCCCAAAACGTAGCTCGTCCGGTGTACTTTCCATATTGCAATCTCGTCCTCACACCGTTTTAGACAAACACAACCGTGTTGTTATCTTCCCTTAGGACAAGGAATATGTTTCTTTTTTGTCGTCGCATGTGTCATCAACTGTTATTGGCCAGTAATTGTTTTCTTTCTACCTCTTTTTTGCAAACAGGGATATCCATTTCACCTCGTTGCTATTGCGACCTTTTGGTGAACTGCACAAATCACTTTTTTCTTAAGAGTGTTTTGTGCAGTTCTACCAAAATGTCACACGGGCAACGTCTCTACATTTCAGTGCGACTGCACAAAGGGAGATTGGTTTTGCTCTATCCTCCTCATCCAACTCCGAGCCTAATCTTCTCCAACTAGTTAGTCTTAAGAGAGACTGCAAAGGTGACCGGCTTCTATTTGTGTGTTTATTGTTTCATCAGCAGTCCTCTATTATCGTAATCACACTTAATATCTTTGGAACAGGGATGCTCAGCTCTATTTTAGTGGAACTGCACAAAATGATCGGAATGTTGCATGCTCCACACAGCTACTTTTTCCCAACATGCCTTGTTGATTTAGACAGAGCTGGGGGGACGTTGCTGCCAATGAAAGCATGTATCAATTTTAATTTAACACCTTCTCACAACTTTGTCTTCAGTTGTGATGTAAATATTAGCTCTGATTAGCAAGGAAGTTAGTTTTTTATTGTTTCCGAAAGAGCATCGATGGCAAGACACACGAAACAAAAGCTGAAAGCTCACACCATTGTACAATTTCATGTCGCTGGAAAATTATTTGTATAGTACGTCAATTATGTAAACAAATGCCGGAAGCTTGATTGCATCGCCAGAAGCCTCTTCGGCATCTGGGTCCATGTGCCATGCACAAAATTATACTCCTTCGTTCCTAAATATTTGTCTTTTTACAAATTTCAAATGGGCGTATTTTAGAGTGTAGATTCACTCATTTTGCTTCGTATGTGTACTCCCTCCGTTCCTAAATATTTGTCTTTCTAGAGATTTCAACAAGTGACAACATGGGGAGCAAAATGAGTGAATCTACACTCTAAAATATGTCTATATACATCCGTATGTAGTAGTACATTTGAATCTCTAAAAAGACAAATATTTGAGTAGTCACTCGTTGAAATCTCTAGAAAGACAAATACTCCGGAGTATATATAAGAACCGAGGGGGTAGTGCACTGCTACCTCTTGAGCACTGCGTTGGTTTTCCCTTGAAGAGGAAAGGGTGATGCAGCAAAGTAGCGTAAGTATTTCCCTCATTTTTTGAGAACCAAGGTATCAATCCAGTAGGAGGCCACGCACGAATCCCTCGCAGCTACACAAACAAATAAATCCTCGCAACCAACGCGATAAGGGGTTGTCAATCCCTTCACGGCCACTTGCAAAAGTGAGATCTGATAGAGATGATAAGATAATATTTTTGGTATTTTTATTATAAAGATGCAAAGTAAAATAAAGGCAATAAAAATAACTAAGTGTTGGAAGATTAATATGATGGAAAATAGACCCGGGGGCCATAGGATTCACTAGTGGCTTCTCTCAAGAGCATAAGTATTTATGGTGGGTGAACAAATTACTGTTGAGCAATTGACAGAATTGAGCATAGTTATGAGAATATCTAGGTATGATCATGTATATAGGCATCATGTCCGAGGCAAGTAGACCGACTCCTGCCTGCATCTACTACTATTACTCCACACATCGACCGCTATCCAGCATGCATCTAGAGTATTATGTTCATAAGAACAGAGTAACGCTTTAAGCAAGATGACATGATGTAGAGGGATAAACTCATGCAATATGATATAAACCCCATCTTGTTATCCTTGATGGCAACAATACAATACGTGCCTTGCTGCCCCTACTGTCACTGGGAAAGGACACCGCAAGATTGAACCCAAAGCTAAGCACTTCTCCCATTGCAAGAAAGATCAATCTAGTAGGCCAAACCAAACTGATAATTCGAAGAGACTTGCAAAGATAACCAATCATACATAAAAGAATTCAGAAGATTCAAATATTGTTCATAGATAAACTTGATCATAAACCCACAATTCATCGGTCTCAACAAACACACCGCAAAAGAAGATTACATCGAATAGATCTCCACGGGAGAGGGGGAGAACATTGTATTGAGATCCAAAAAGAGAGAAGAAGCCATCTAGCTAATAACTATGGACCCGAAGGTCTGAGGTAAACTACTCACACATCATCGGAGAGGGTATGGTGTTGATGTAGAAGCCCTCCGTGATCGATGCCCCCTCCGGCGGAGCTCCGGAACAGGCCCCAAGATGGGATCTCACGGGTACAGAAGGTTGCGGCGGTGGAATTAGGTTTTTGGCTCCGTATCTGGTAGTTTGGGGGTACGTAGGTATATATAGGAGGAAGAAGTATGTCGGTGGAGCAACGTGGGGCCCACGAGGGTGGAGGGCGCGCCTGGGGGGTAGGCGCGCCCCCTACCTCGTGGCTTCCTGGTTGATGTCTTGACGTAGGGTCCAAGTCCTCTAGATCATGTTCGTTCCGAAAATCACGTTCCCGAAGGTTTCATTCCGTTTGGACTCCGTTTGATATTCTTTTTCTACGAAACTCTGAAATAGGCAAAAAAACAGCAATTCTGGGCTGGGCCTCCGGTTAATAGGTTAGTCCCAAAAATAATATAAAAGTGTATAATAGAGCCAAATAATGTCCAAAACAGAATATAATATAGCATGGAACAATCAAAAATTATAGATACGTTGGAGACGTATCATGCACAACCGCATGGGAGACTCAGACCAGTCGTTGCGCCGCATTAATAGTGAGTAATGAGCAGTCAAATCCTAAGCCCCACCTTTCCCACTTTAAGTTGCTCGGAAGAAGCAACCATCAATACGCTCTTCTTTGAATCCGCTCTCCATCCGTCACTGTTTATAGAGCGCGCTTCAGAAAAAGAGAAAATCTCTGGGACCAAGGCGACTAGTGATCGGCCTGAAAAATAGCATTGGTAGTTATAGCACGGTGTCAATTACTGGAGGAAATAATGCGTACACACATGCATGCAGTGCTTCCACCCCGGGTACACACATGCATGCACTTACTCCACTCCGTAGTACTACATCGAGAGAAAATTGTGGTTACCACGCCCTAATTAATTGAGCATTAAACCAAACGCGTCTAAAGTCTCTCTGGTGGTGGAAATGCATTGAGAGAAATGCATCATAATGAAGCGCGCCCTGTAAACTGTGATGGAGGGAGGAGTACTATGAAGGTGCAAAACCAAGTACGCGTAAGGCCAGTCGGTCAACGCACCTCCTCTTGGCATATCACTCACATGTGGGACCGGAGTGTGAGCAAACCGATCTCAATTGACGGCAAAATGGCCAACCCGCCGTTCCTTGAGAGAGACGAGGAGCGAGACCACACAGATGGGCTCGCACGGAGGCCAAGATATATTCGAGCATGGTTGATCGATATCATCATTACATGTTGGGCTGCCGTTTTCCGCTCTTCTTCGGAATAAATGTGTACTTCATCAGAGATTAAAAAAATAAGAGTACATAGGCTCCACCATGCGGTTCTAGTAGTAGTACTACTCGTACTACTAAACCTTGCGCTTGGCTCTTCGCCTCTTCGTGAAGTCGAACAATGATGGTACTCCGCATGTTCGGTACTACAGTGTATCACTACTAGGGAAAAGCCTAGCAGTAGCGCGGGTTTTAGGTATATATTAGTAGCGCGGGTGCCCGCGCTACTGATATGACGCTACAGCTAATAGGAGGTAGTAGCGCGGGTGCCACCCGCGCTACTACTACGTCCGTTAGTTGTAGCGTGGATACCACCCCGCGCTACTACTAACTAGTGGTTGTTTGAAAAAAAATTGAATTTTTTTCCTGAATTTTCAAATTTCTGAATTATTTTAAACTCTAATCTCTAATCCCCCTCATCGCTGCTCAATTTAATCTCTAATCACCCCTCATCATTCCAAATCATCTAACTTCCCGGACGGTCACCCATCCTCTCACTACCCCAGCTTGAGCACGCTTAACTTCCGGGTTCTATTCTCCCTTGTTTCCAAGTCTGCACTTGTTGTTTTCCTGACAATAGTAAGATGTCAATCCTATTAACCCTCAGGAGTTTAGCTTGAGCATGAAGTCACACATTTCACTGTTTGAGTTTGAAACTATTGTTCTAAAAAACAATAATTATTTAGTAACACTAATATTTCTTGAATAAGTAGTTTTACCATTGTTTGACCACAGTTTGACCAGATTTGACCAAAATTCAAAAAAACTGAAATAATTATTTAGTAACACTAATATTCTTGAATAATTATTTAGTAACACTAATACTTCTTGAATAAGTAGTTTGACCATAGTTTGACCAGATTTAATGAAAATTAAAAAAACTGAAATTTGAGCATAACTTTTTTTCCTTTAGAAATTTGAGGATTCTAAAAATTTGCAAACAGGCCGTAGGCCATCAAAATCGGATGCGGATTTTCGTGCTGAACATTTTGATATATTATACATTTTTTCTGACATCGTATGCAAAAGTTATAGCTGTTTTACATTTTCCCTACACTTTTTGCAAAACATGTCCAAATTTAAGTTTTTAAAATTTCCTAACTAGTAGATGTAGTAACATAACTACATCTCGAAGGATTTTAATTTTTTAAGTTTTTATCATTTCCTTTTGCTTTTTACAAAACTGAAAAGGCGATCCACGGGGGGGGGGATAGAGTTTGAAAATGGGACCATTAGTTCCGGTTTGAAAATGGGTTGCATCCATCACAGATCTGGCCATCGTCATGGACGACGCTCTACTGGATCTTCCTCTCCTTCCAGCAGCGGAGGAGGAGGAGGAGGAAGGAGGGGCTACGGTGGAAGAGGAGGTCACCGGATTTGAGGGAGACGTCGCGGAAGAGGGACGAGGGAGAGGAGTGTGGATGAGGAGATGGGGATTTCAGGGCTGTTAAAAAACCCAGTACTTAGTAGTAGCGTGGGTTTTTACCCCTCGCTACTACTATGGATGTCCCGGAGGGGCACGGTTGAGACCGCTTAGTAGTAGCGGGGGGTAAAAACCCGCGCTACTACTATCAACTTAGTAGTAGCGCGGGTTTATAACCCTCGCTACTACTATGGCTTGTCCAAAGGGCACGGTAGAGACCGCTTAGTAGTAGCGAGGGTTAAAAACCGGCGCTACTACTATCAACTTAGTAGTAGCGAGGGTTAAAAACCCGCGCTACTACTATGGCATGTCCCGGGGGCACGGTAGAGACCGCTTAGTAGTAGCGAGGGTTAAAAACTAGCGCTACTACTATCAACTTAGTAGTAGTGAGGGTTAAAACCCCGCGCTACTAGTAAGTAGCAGTAGCGAGGGGTATAAACCCACGCTGCTAGTAAGCGTCTGTGTATAAGCTTTTCCCTAGTAGTGTATGCCTCTGGCAATCTGACACCGAATGAACTGATGCATGTCCACCGCCTGGGCGAGGGTACATTGCATTAGTCAAAAGGCGTAAGCGAGCTTCACCTTGTCCTGCAAGCTTCTCCTCATTCTGTGAGTTAACGAGACACACCAACAAGTAGTGCTAGTCCATACTCCCTCCTTTCCGGTTAATATGGCTTAATATTTTTTGCGAGTAAATGAGAGAGATGTATTCATATATAAGCATTCTTAGGACGATCAGCCAAGACACTGGTCACTAGGAAGCGAGGTACCCCGCAAAAAATAAGTAGGAAGCGAGGTGTTGTTGGGGAACGTAGTAATTTCAAAAAAATTCCTACGCACACACAGGATCATGGTGATGCATAGCAACGAGAGGGGAGAGTGTGTCCACGTACCCTCGTAGACCAAAAGCGGAAGCGTTAGCACAACGCGGTTGATGTAGTCGTACGTCTTCACGATCCGACCGATCCAAGTACCGAATGTACGGCACCTCCGAGTTCAGCACACGTTCAGCTCGATGACGTCCTGCGAACTCCGATCCAGCAGAGCTTCAAGGGAGAGTTCCGTCAGCATGATGGTGTGATGACGGTGATGATGTTGCTACCGACGCAGGGCTTCACCTAAGCACCGCTACGATATGACCGAGGTGGAATATGGTGGAGGGGGGCACCGCACACGGTTGGGAGATATCAACAGATCAACTTGTGTGTTTAGAGGTGCAACCTGCCCCCTTATAGAAAGGATCAGGGGGAGGAGGCCGGCGACCAGGAGAAGGGCGCACCAGGGAGGAGTCCTACTCCCACTGGGAGTAGGACTCCCTCTTTTCCTAGTTGGAGTAGGAGGGGGAAAGGAAGGGAAGGAGAGAGGGGGAAGGAAACGGGGCGCCCCCCCCCCTCCTTGTCAAATTCGGACTACAGGGGGAGGGGGCGCGCGGCCAGCCCTAGCCGCCCCTCCTCCTCTCCACTAAGGCCCATCTTGGCCCATTAAACTCCCCGGGGGGTTCTGGTAAACCCCCGGTACTCCGGTATATGTCTGAAACTCCCCGAAACCATTCCGGTGTCCGAACATAGTCATCCAATATATCAATCTTTACGTCTCGACCATTTCGAGACTCCTCGTAATGTCCGTGATCACACACTTTGGGTATCCTGTGAACACACATTTCTCCGATTTGGGTTCGAGCTTATTAGGTTGAAGCTTTTTCACATAAGCATTGCAGCCCCAAACATAAGAAACAACAACTTTGGTTTCTTGCCAAACCACAGTTCATAAGGTGTCATCTCAACGGATTTTGATGGTGCCTTATTTAATGTGAATGCAGCTGTCTCTAGAGCATAACCCCAAAATGATAGCGGTAAATCAGTAAGAGACATCATAGATCGCACCGTATCTCATAAAGTACGATTACGACGTTCAGACACACCATTACGCTGTTGCGTTCCAGGTGGCGTGAGTTGCGAAACTATTCCGCATTGTTTCAAATGTAGACCAAACTCGTAACTCAAATATTCTCCTCCACGATCAGATTGTAGAAACTTTATTTTCTTGCTACGATGATTTTCAACTTCACTCTGAAATTCTTTGAACTTTTCAAATGTTTCAGACTTATGTTTCATTAAGTAGATATACCCATATCTGCATAAATCATCTGTGAAGGTGAGAAAATAACGATACCCACCGCGAGCCTCAACATTCATTGGACCACATACATCAGTATGTATGATCTCCAACAAATCAGTTGCTCGCTCAATAGTTCCGGAGAACGGCGTTTTAGTCATCTTGCCCATGAGGCACGGTTCGCAAGTACCAAGTGATTCATAATCAAGTGATTCCAAAAGTCCATCAGTATGGAGTTTCTTCATGCGCTTTACACCCATATGACCCAAACGGCAGTGCCACAAATAAGTTGCACTATCATTATCAACTCTGCATCTTTTGTCTTCAACATTATGAATATGTGTATCACTACTTTCGAGATTCAACAAAAATAGACCACTCTTCAAGGGTGCATGACCATAAATGATATTACTCATATAAATAGAACAACCATTATTCTCAGATTTAAATGAATAATTGTCTCGCATCAAACAAGATCCAGATATAATGTTCATGCTCAACACTGGCACCAAATAACAATTATTCAGGTCTAAAACTAATCCCGAAGGTAGATGTAGAGGTAGCGTGCCGACGGTGATCACATCGACTTTGGAACCATTTCCCACGCGCATCGTCACCTCGTCCTTAGCCAATCTTCGCTTAATCCGTAGTCCGTGTTTCGAGTTGCGAATATTAGCAACAGAACCAGTATCAAATACCCAGGTGCTACTGCGAGCTCTGGTAAGGTACACATCAATAACATGTATATCACATATACCTTTGTTCACCTTGCCATCCTTCTTATCCGCCAAATACTTGGGGCAGTTCTGCTTCGAGTGACCAGTCTGCTTGCAGTAGAAGCACTCAGTCTCAGGTTTAGGTCCAT
Source organism: Triticum aestivum (assembly GCF_018294505.1). Taxonomy (NCBI): domain Eukaryota; kingdom Viridiplantae; phylum Streptophyta; class Magnoliopsida; order Poales; family Poaceae; genus Triticum; species Triticum aestivum. The sequence continues at coordinate 513,771,944 of NC_057802.1, read as the reverse complement.
ACTTGGGTTTCTTCTCTTGAGGAGAAACTTGTTTGTTGTTCTTCTTGAAGTTCCCCTTCTTCTTCCCTTTACCCTTTTTCTTGAAACTGGTGGTCTTATTGACCATCAACACTTGATGCTCCTTCTTGATTTCTACCTCCGCAGCCTTTAGCATTGCGAAGAGCTCGGGAATTGTCTTATCCATCCCTTGCATATTATAGTTCATCACGAAGCTCTTGTAGCTTGGTGGCAGTGATTGAAGAATTTTGTCAATGACACTATCATCCGGAAGATTAACTCCCAGTTGAATCAAGTGATTGTTATACCCAGACATTTTGAGTATATGTTCACTGACAGAACTATTCTCCTCCATCCTGCAGCTGCAGAACTTATTGGAGACTTCATATCTCTCAATCCGGGCATTTGCTTGAAATATTAACTTCAACTCCTGGAACATCTCATATGCTCCATGACGTTCAAAACGTCGTTGAAGCCCCGGTTCTAAGCCGTAAAGCATGGCACACTGAACTATCAAGTAGTCATCAGCTTTGCTCTGCCAGACGTTCTTAACGTCGTCAGTTGCATCTGCAGCAGGCCTGGCACCCAGCGGTGCTTCCAGGACGTAATTCTTCTGTGCAGTAATGAGGATAATCCTCAAGTTACGGACCCAGTCCGTGTAATTGCTATCATCATCTTTCAACTTTGCTTTCTCAAGGAACACATTAAAATTTAACGGAACAACAGCACGGGCCATCTATCTACAAACAACATAGACAAGCAAAATACTATCAGGTACTAAGTTCATGATAAATTTAAGTTCAATTAATCATATTACTTAAGAACTCCCACTTAGATAGATATCCCTCTAATCATCTAAGTGATCACGTGATCCAAATCAACTAAACCATGTCCGATCATCACGTGAGATGGAGTAGTTTTCAATGGTGAACATCACTATGTTGATCATATCTACTATATGATTCACGCTCGACCTTTCGGTCTCAGTGTTCCGAGGCCATATCTGCATATGCTAGGCTCGCCAAGTTTAACCCGAGTATTCTGCGTGTGCAAAACTGGCTTGCACCCATTGTAGATGAACGTAGAGCTTATCACACCCGATCATCATGTGGTGTCTCTGCACGATGAACATTGGCAACGGTGCATACTCAGGGAGAACACTTTTATCTTGAAATTTAGTGAGAGATCATCTTATAATGCTACTGTCAAACAAAGCAGAATAAGACGCATAAAGGATAAACATCACATGCAATCAATATAAGTGATATGATATGCCGTTCATCATCTTGTGCTTGTGATCTTCATGTCCGAAGCACCGTCATGATCACCATCGTCACCGGCGCGACACCTTGATCTCCATTGTAGCATCGTTGTCGTCTCGCCAACTATTGCTTCTACGACTATCGCTACCGCTTAGTGATAAAGTAAAGCAATTACATGGCGATTGCATTGCATACAATAAAGCGACAACCATATGGCTCCTGCCAGTTGCTGATAACTCAGTTACAAAACATGATCATCTCATACAATAAAATATAGCATCATGCCTTGACCATATCACATCACAACATGCCCTGCAAAAACAAGTTAGACGTCCTCTACTTTGTTGTTGCAAGTTTTACTTGGCTGCTACAGGCTGAGCAAGAACCGTTCTTACCTACGCATCAAAACCATAACGATAGTTCGTCAAGTTAGTGCTGTTTTAACCTTCTCAAGGACCGGGCATAGCCACACTCGGTTCAACTAAAGTTGGAGAAACTGACACCCGCCAGCCACCTGTGTGCAAAGCACGTCGGTAGAACCAGTCTCGCGTAAGCGTACGCGTAATGTCGGTCCGGGCCGCTTCATCCAACAATACCGCCGAACCAAAGTATGACATGCTGGTAAGCAGTATGACTTGTATCTCCCACAACTCACTTGTGTTCTACTCATGCATATAACATCTACGCATAAAACCTGGCTCGGATGCCACTGTTGGGGAACGTAGTAATTTCAAAAAAATTCCTACGCACACACAGGATCATGGTGATGCATAGCAACGAGAGGGGAGAGTGTGTCCACGTACCCTCGTAGACCAAAAGCGGAAGCGTTAGCACAACGCGGTTGATGTAGTCGTACGTCTTCACGATCCGACCGATCCAAGTACCGAACGTACGGCACCTTTGAGTTCAGCACACGTTCAGCTCGATGACGTCCCGCGAACTCTGATCCATCAGAGCTTCACAGGAGAGTTCCGTCAGCACGACGACGTGATGATGGTGATGATGTTGCTACCGACGCAGGACTTCGCCTAAGCACCGCTACGATATGACCGAGGTGGAATATGGTCGAGGGGGCACCGCACACGGCTGGGAGAGATCAACAGATCAACTTGTGTGTTTAGAGGTGCCCCCTGCCCCCGTAAAATAAAGGATCAGGGGGAGGAGGCCGGCGGCCAGGAGGAGGGCGCGCCAGGGAGGAGTCCTACTCCCTCTAGTCCTAGTTGGAGTAGGAGGGGGAAACGAAGGGAAGGAGAGAGGAGGAAGGAAAGGGGGCGCCCCCTCCTTGTCAAATTCAGACTAGAGGGGGAGGGGCACGGCCAGCCCTAGCCGCCCCTCCTCTTCTCCACTAAGGCCCATCTTGGCCCATTAAACAACCCGGGGGGTTCCGGTAACCCCCCGGTACTCCGGTATATGTCTGAAACTCCCCGAAACCATTCCGGTGTCCGAACATAGTCATCCAATATATCAATCTTTACGTCTCGACCATTTCGAGACTCCTTGTCATGTCCGTGGTCACATCTGGGACTCTAAACTACCTTTGGTACATCATAACACAAAAAAACATAATACAATCGTCACAGAAACTTTAAGCGTGCGGACCCTACGGGTTCGAGAACTATGTAGTCATGACCGAGACACGTCTCCGGCCAATAACCAATAGCGGAACCTGGATGCTCATATTGGCTCCCACATATTCTACGAAGATCTTTATCGGTCAAACTGCATAACAACATACGTTGTTCCCTTTGTCATCGGTATGTTACTTGCCCGAGATTCGATCGTCGGTATCTCAATACCAATTCAATCTCGTTACCGGCAAGTCCCTTTACTCGTTCCGTAACACATCATCCCGTAACTAACTCATTAGTTACAATGCTTGCAAGGGTTATAGTGATGTGCATTACCGAGTGGGCCCAGAGATACCTCTCCGACAATCGGAGTGACAAATCCTAATCTCGAAATACGCCAACCCAACAAGTACCTTCGGAGACACCTATAGAGCACCTTTATAATCAGCCAGTTATGTTGTGATGTTTGGTAGCACACAAGGTGTTCCTCTGGTAAACGGGAGTTGCATAATCTCATAGTCATAGGAACATGTATAAGTCATGAAGAAAGCAATAGCAACATACTAAACGATCAAGTGCTCAGCTAACGGAATGGGTCAAGTAAATCACATCATTCTCCTAATGATGTGATCCCGTTAATCAAATGACAACTCATGTCTATGGCTAGGAAACATAGCCATCTTTCATCAATGAGCTAGTCAAGTAGAGGCATACTAGTGACACTGTGTTTGTCTATGTATTCACACATGTATTATGTTTCCGGTTAATATAATTCTAGCATGAATAATAAACATTTATCATGATATGAGGAAATAAATAATAACTTTATTATTGCCTCTAGGGCATATTTCCTTCAGGTGTTACATCAAGCCAGCTCTCGCCACATTCAAAGTGCAGCAAGCACGGTTCGCAAAAAGATGCGCCGCAAGGTTTGCTGGCCTGTTTACATGCTGAATAACAAAAAAAGAGGAAATATTACCGAGCGCTCCTATTTGTAACAGGATATGACCCAGAATTAAGCGAGAATTGTGGTGAGTGTTCCATGCAATCAACTTCCATTATCACATGCGAGAACCCTCGAAGAGAACCAAATGTGTTGAAGATTGCTTTATCACATTTTAAAAATATAATAAGAGTGCAGACGCTCCTCCATCCGGTTCCTAGTGCTAGTATAGTACATACCTCTATAGACTATAGTACTAGTACTAGTACTAGTAAACTTCGCGCTTGGCTGTTCGCCTCTTCGGGAAGTGCAACAATAATAGTACTAGTATAGTGTATGCTTCTGGCAATCTGACACCGAATTAACTGTTGCACGTCCACCGCCTGAGCGAAGGAGAGCTTGCATTAGTCAAAAGTTTCTCCTTGTCCTGCGAGACACCGCGCGCAAGCTTCTCCTGTCCTCCAAGCTTCTCCTCGTTTGGCAAGTTGACGGGACACAGCAAAGTAATGCTAGTCCATGCTGCCTCCTCTCCGGTTAATATGGCTTAATTTCAAACGAGATAAATACACTGTCTGTCACTGTATATTTGTAAAAATACGGTCAGTGGACTTCATAATACGCTGATTGCGCTCAATATATACATTTTCCGGTGTTTATACGGTACTAGCTCACCCTGGCCGAGTATGTGTGTGCATGCACATGTAGGTCGAGCACTTGAGTGTGACCGTGTGTGTTCCGTCGTGTGCTCGGACATGCATGCATTAGGGCGTCGCGCGCGTTTTTGTGTCCATGCGTACGTGTGACTATTGCATACATGTAGGGGGGAGTATGTGTAGGGGGCACTAAAGGAGCAATCAAATCACATAGTAAGTTAGTCAGAAGAAGCAACCATCATTTCACTCTTCAATGAAACGTACGCAATATAAAATGGTTGATATGGAGAGAAAAAGAAAACCACTATATATACACTAGCAGGAGCCTAAGCTACAAGCCTGCTTGCTTGGGTTGCTCTCTTCACAAGCATAGAATGACGGTGGCCACACCGCTGGTCACATATCCGGCCTGATCCCTCAGCTGGGGGAAGGGAACAATGTTCTACGTAGACGCGGTCGACATTGGCGAGGGAGAAAATCCACAGTCGGTGCGTCCCAATCGGGGGGTCACCACAGTATGGGACGATGCCACGTCCGAACCGCCCTTCTAGTTACAGCTCGACGTCCCAGGTAGTCCATCTTCCTTTTGGAGCCGGCTTGCTCCACTGCCGCAGCTCCCCACGTAGCTCCATCTCCATGTTTATCTTTCTCTACTTCTACCGGCTTCTACTTGTGATGAGTTTATGTCTCATGAACTAGTGCCAATACTATTATTCTAATCACACTTCTTCAATATCTTTGCCACCAGGGATGCTCAGCTCGATTTTAGTGGAACTGCACAAAAGCATCGTATGATCCGAGGGTGCCAGCCGTCTTTCCTTCGACAGGTTCTACCTGGCCAGGATATTAAATCATGTTTAAGGTTTAGGGTTTAAGTCGTAGTGACCCCATCAGTAGTTTTTCTTTCGTACACACTCTCACAACTTTTATCTTTAGTTGTGAAGTAAATATTGGCTATGATTTGTGAATCATTGAGATGCATCAGCATGCGTGTTAGTTTTCCTTTGTATTTGATGGAATGTTGTAACGAGGCAACCTTGGAGTAGGAATGAAAATGGAGTGGAAAGTTTCCGTTTTTCCGGAGAAAAATGGAAACGGAGAGAAACCAACGTTTCGTTTCGTTGGATCGCGCCATCGAGCAAAACCAACGTTTAAATAACGTCTGTCGCGTTCATGTCTCACCCTCGTCCACGGCTCGACCCCACATGGTCGCTCGGCATGCCACTCACCGCAAACCGAGTATACGATAACTTTTTCGCCTGCTTGTCGATGGATCGCGCCATGGAGTACTAGTACTACTTGAAGAGATTGACGAGGTGGGGGAGGACAGCTAGGTGTAGCACGGACTCCCAAGAACTTTTTACATGCATGTTGTGGCCGGCTATTGCGACCTTTGAACGCGGAGCAGTCGCGTGCACCAAGAAGTGGCGCGGGCGACGCTCTCTCGGCCGGCGCGCCGCTTCAATGCCGGCGCCAGTGAGAGGTCGCGTCCGCTCTGGTCGGGCATGAATGCGGCACTGACCGTTTCGGGCGGGAAGCACGCGCGGGTGATGAAGAGGGTTCGGGTTGGTCAGGACCGGCCGTGGCAGCGGTCCGGACGCCCGCAAACAAGAGATGATGTACGTTAATATTGCCGCGTATATAATTAACCACGTAAATAATGTGCCAGTTGGACAAATATGATTGGAGATGGAGATGGAAATGGAAATGGAATTTTACGTAAACACGGATTTGCATGTCTATGTCTATGTGTGTGTGCGCGACGACTCTCGCGACCTGGAAGCGGGGGCGTGTTTTTGATCGAGTTTTCTTTCTTGGTACGTTAAAAAATTGTCCGCCAGTTTTCGTTTCTTTTTTCCAGGAATGTGCGTATTCTATTTAAAACCACTACTATGGAGAGATTGTTTTACTCCATTATAGACTCTTGTTTGATAGAGTTTCTCGCGTCTCGCTCTCTCACCCTCTCCATATAAAAACAAGATGACAGTGTCCACACTATCTCTTTCCTCACCGGTGGTCACAGATCCGGCCGAATCCCGTCCGCTGTGGGAGGTGAGGAGGTGCAGCGTTGACGTTGTCGCCGTCGGCGATGGAGAAAGCCGATGCGCATCGTCCTCTCGGAGCCAGCGCTGGCGCGAACGAAGGTCCTCCGCGCCCTTGTTCACTACAGTCGTGTGGGCAGATCCTGCCCGCCCGCCTAAGCGACATCTCGCCCACCTGAGGTATAACTTCGTGTACTGGTCCAGCTCCCCAGGTCGCTGCATGCGGGTTTTCTTCTATGCGACTACTCCCCAGCTACCCATGTATAGTAGCTAGGGTTCGTCGGCTGGTCCAACATCACCTACTATTATAGAGGAAATGCCACTCGAAAAGTTGCCCTGATTTATGCCTCGGTGGAGGTATACATGTTGTTTTGACAAAAAGTACATGGTGGTTGTGCGGTCATTGTCCATATGCTCCTATTGCTGCTGCTAATCTAATACTATCACTGGTTAAATGAAGAAATGCTTTTTTTTCTCGGGTATCCTGGTTTAGTTCCCATCAAGATAATCATGATGCTTCTGTTTGTTGGTGTACTTTTCATAATTCTTATTGACAATTGAGATGTCGTTGTTAGTCTTGTAAAACAAAGTAACAACACTATATCCCTTTTTTATATTTTTGGAAACAACGATGCGTATCTCCATACCCGGGCATGTCTTCCTCAATTTTAGTGGAACTGCACAAAATTGGATGGCCATTGTTGTTCCGCCTCACTGTCCTCTGCCACGTGGTTCTTCCTTCCTCGAGCTTGACTACTGAGAAGAAACAGACCACAGTGAGGATTTTTCGAACTTCATATGTGCCTCACCCAAACTTGATGCCAAATGGATGATGCATCACCACGATGACCTCTCGATGCTCATGGTTGCGTCGGCTGGTGAAGCTGGTCGATTTTCAATGAGAAACAAGTTGTCTTCCATCAGTGCTCTTTGCTTGTTACCCACAAAGATGATATCCTTCGTCAGTTAACCTTGGCTGCGTTGGAGACGCAGTCGTCTTTCACGTTGGTGCAATTTTATCACACAATTGGCTATGAACCAAATGTTTCCTCGAAGAAAGATCGATGTTGGTACTAAGAGCATAAGTTTTGTATTGATTTCTAAGCCTTCTCACAACTTTGTCTCCAGCTCCCCTGTAATTCTATTTGTCCACCTATTAACTTTGATTAAAAAATGGTGTGGACTAAAAACCCGGATGGACGTAGTAGCCCTCCATTTTTATTTGCTCCGCATATTAGATTTAACTGAAGTCAAACTTTGTAAAGTTTGACCAAGTTTAGGCCGAACACAACAAACCATAATTATTAGAGAGGGCAAACTGTACATACTCTCAAACCTTTCCGATAATTGAAATTAAAATTCTTTATTTGGACACAGTCTCACACGTTTCCGATAATTTGGTGCATGTGAGGTTGTTCACTTAAGGGAGGGTAGTGTACCGCACGTGAAGGACAGGAAGTGCGACCAGGACGCGTGGATCGTTAGTTCATTGAAAGTACTCCCTCCGTTCCTAAATATTTATCTTTCAAGTGGTTTGCAATGGACTACCACACATGGATGTATATAGACATTTTTTACAGTGTAGATTCACTCATTTTGCTCCGTATGTAGTCATTTGTTGAAATATCTAGAAAGACAAATATTTAGGAACAGAGGGAGTAGTAGTTTTCTTCACTGGTACGTTAAAAAATTGTCCGCCAGTTTTCGCTTCTTTTTTCCGTGAACGCGTGTATTCTATTTAAAACCACTACTATGGTGAGATTATTTTACTCCATTATAGCCTCTTGTTTGATAGAGTTTCTCGCGTCTCGATCTCTCACCCTCTCCATATAAAAACAAGATGACAGTGTCCACACTATCTCTTTCCTCACCGGTGGTCACAGATCCGGCCGAATCCCATCGGCTGCGGGAGGTGAGGAGGTGCAGTGTTGACGTTGTCGCCGTCGGCGATGGAGAAAGCCGATGCGCACCGTCCTCTCGGAGCCGGCGCTGGCGCGAACGAAGGTCCTCCGCGCCCTTGTTCGCTGCCGTCGTGTGGGCAGATCCCGCCCGCCTAAGCGACATCTCGCCCACCTGAGGTATAACTTCATGTACTGGTCCAGCTCCCCAGGTCCCTGCATGCGGGTTTTCTTCTATGCGACTACTCCCCAGCTCCCCATGTATAGTAGCTAGGGTTCGTCGGCTGGTCCAACATCACCTACTATTATAGAGGAAATGACACTCGAAATTTTTTCCTGATTTATGCCTCGGTGGAGGTATACATGTTGTTTCGACAAAAAGTACATGGTGGTTGTGCGGTCATTGTCCATATGCTCTTATTGCTGCTGCTAATCTAATACTATCACTGGTTAAATGAAGAAATTCTTTTTTTCTCGGGTATCCTGGTTTAGTTCCCATCAAGATAATCATGATGCTTCTGTTTGTTGGTGTACTTTTCATAATTCTTATTGACAATTGAGATGTCGTTGTTAATCTTGTAAAACAAAGTAACAACACTACATCCCTTTTTTATATTTTTGGAAACAGCGATGCGTATCTCCATACCTGGGCATGTCTTCCTCAATTTTAGTGGAACTGCACAAAATTGGATGGCCATTGTTGTTCCGCCTCACTCTCCTCTGCCACGTGGTTCTTCCTTCCTCGAGCTTGACTACTGAGAAGAAACAGACCACAGTGAGGATTTGTCGAACTTCATATGTGCCTCACCCAAACTTGATGCCAAATGGATGATGCATCACCTGCTCCTGCCTCCCGTGGCTGGCTGTGCTGCCGCGGAGGCCTCGCCGCCCCCTACTACTCCCACCGCTGGCCAGGCCATCCCTCCACTCTCCCACACCCCCTGTTATTCTGCGGTGATGGTAGCCTCACACCGCAGCCGAACCAGTGAACCCTGGTACTCCTCTCCGCGCGGGCTTCCATTGCCGCGTCTTCCCCAGCTCCGCGTCGTCCCCTTCCTAGGCCTCGCCGCTCGCCGTCGTCCACCGCCCTGGTGCTCTCGGCGCCGCATGGTCAATGTGGTCAAGGAACGACTTCCATTGGAAGAGTACTGTACGTGGAGAGGCTGACAGCTGAGTCCACGGCAGCCGCAAGGAAGTGCCTCCTTATTATGCGGAAAATAATTATTCCTCCACCTGACAGCAGGGACCCATTAGACGGGCCACCGTATTTGGCGAAAAAAACATTTCCCCCCTGACTGCTGCGACCCACCGGATGGGCCACCGTATTTCGCAAAAAAAACGTTCCCCCCGCTGTCAGCTCGGACCCACCGGAAGTGCCTCCTTATTACGCACAAAAAAATGAATACTCCCCCTGCTAGGACCCACCTTGGTGGGAGCCTGACTTGTGGGCCTACTAAGTTGACGGGGATGGAGTGCTTTGTCAACTTAGTCAATATGAACGATTCTAGCTCTAGTGACCGTACGATGTCCATCCAACGGCCGTAGTGCTTCTTCAACCTCTGGTCTTCTTGCTCCAGCCGCCCAAAGCAGCACCGGTCGTGCCGCATGCTCCTGCCTCCCATGGCCGGCTGTGCTGCCGCGGAGGCCTCACCGCCCCCTACTATTCCCACCGCTGGCCAGGCCCTGCGGCGACAGCAGCCTCACACCGCAGCCGAACCAGTGAACCCTCGTACTACTCTCCGCATGGGCTTCCATTGCCGCGTCTTCCCCGGCTCCACGTCGTCCCCTTCCTAGGCCTCGCCGTCGTCCACTGCTCTGGTGCTCTCAGCGCGGCGTGGTCAACATGGTCAAGGAACGACTTCCATCGGAAGAGTACTGTACGTGGAGAGGCTGACAGCTGGGTCCATGGCGGCCGCAAGGAAGTGCCTCCTTATTACGCGCAAAATAATTATTCCTCCACCTGATAGCAGGGACCCACCGGACGGGCTACCGTATTTCGTGAAAAAAACGTTTCCCCCTGACTGTTGGGACCCACCAGCTACATCTTCGCATGCAAGGAAGTGCGTCCGGGCAAAAAAAAACAATTCGCCTCCCTGATTGTTGGGACCCACCAGCTACATCTTCGCAGGCAAGGAAGTGCCTGACAGTCGGGACCCACCTGGTCGAAGCGTACGTAGCGTTGTCATTCTGGTCGCGAACGTGTACGTACATACTGGTCGATGTAGAGGCACGCACGTAGCATGTACACGTACGTACAACGGCCAGGGTGCAAGAAAGTAAATACGGCCAGGTACGTACATATGGGCGGGGTCACGAACGCCTACTCACGCGTACGTACGGCCAGGGCTCGTGTACATGGCTGGGTCGGAACGGAGAAACTGCGTCGTCGTCGTGTTCATGGGGAGGCAACGGAATGCGCCGTGTTCATCGGGAGGCAACGAAACGCGTGGGAGCCAACCGGCTTGGACGGAATGGCCGATGGAAACGAGGCCTGGCGTACCACAGAACGGAGGAAACAGCCTTGTTTTCAACCGGCCACGGTCGAAACGAGATCCTGTTCATCAGGAGGGGTCTGGCGTACCGCAAAACGGAGGAAACGGACCTCCTACGGTCGAAACGGGGGTCCTGTTGATCGGGAGGGGTGTGGCGTACCGCAAAACAGAGGAAACGGACTTGTGTTGGAGCACTACGGTCGAAACGGGGGTCCTGTTCATCGGGAGGGGTGTGGCGTACCGCAAAACGGGACTCCACGAGATATTGTTCATCTCCACCGTCTACCCCCTCCAGCCTCCACGGGCTACTGTTCATCCACCGTCGACCTCCTCCAGCCTCCACATGCGACTGTTCATCCACGGGCTCCTGTTCATCCACGGGCTCCTGTTCATCCAGCCTCCACCGCGCGCTACTCCACCGGCTATTGTTCAACCAGCCCTCTCCACGGGCTACTGTTCAACCACCCCTCCACGGGCTACTGTTCATCCAGCCCTCCACCGTCTACTGTTCATCCAGCCCTCCACGGGGTCCTGTTCATCCAGCCCAAACCGGCTCGATCGATTGGGGTCCTGTTCATCCAGAGGTAACACCACGGGGTCCTGTTCATCCACCCCCACTGGGAACTGTTCATCCAAACCCCCCAGCAACGCTCACTGTTCATCCAGAGGCAACACCATGGGATCCTGTTCATCCACCCCACCGGGAACTGTTCATCCAACCCCCCCCCCAACAACGCTCACTGTTCATCCAGAGGCAGCATCAGCGGCTTCAGTTAGCAGCAGTAGGGAAGGAATCGCTCGATCGGGTTCAGTTAACAGCCATCGATTGATCGCTCGGGTTCAGTAACGCATATCCTGCAGTGCAATCGCTCGGGTTCAGTTAGAGCCCAACGCGTTGCTCGGCTTCAGTTAGAGCTCAACGCCTCGCACCCACGCGCGTGCGTGTACGAGAGAAATGCGTATCGCTCGGCCCCGACCACCCACCGTAACCAGGAACACCCCGATATTTTCCTCGCCCTCGCTTCTACCATGGTTTTTTCCGTCATGGACGGCCCAAAGAATGTCATGCAGCTGCGTCTCTGGCCTGCCCAGGACGAAAAGCCCATTTTCTTTCATGATTTTTTGTCATAGAAGTAGGACCCCACCACATCTATGATGATACCGTGTTTTGTCACAATTATTGTCATAGAAGTGTCATAAGTATGACAAAAAAAATTGATCGGCCCAAAATGTCACGGATGTGTCTTTTTTGTAGTGTAAGATGACATGATGTAGAGGGATAAACTCAAGCAATATGATATAAACCCCATCTTTTTATCCTCGATGGCAACAATACAATACGTGTCGTTTCCCCTACTGTCACTGGGATCGAGCACCGCATGATTGAACCCAAAGCTAAGCACTTCTCCCATTGCAAGAAAGATCAATCTAGTAGGCCAAACCAAACTGATAATTCGAAGAGACTTGCAAAGATAACCAATCATACATAAAAAGAATTCAGAGAAGATTCAAATATTGTTCATAGATAATCTTGATCATAAACCCACAATTCATCGGATCTCGACAAACACACCGCAAAAAGAGTTACATCAAATAGATCTCCCAGAAGATCGAGCAGAACTTTGTATTGAGATCCAAAGAGAGAGAAGAATCCATCTAGCTAATAACTGTGGACCCGATCGAAGGTCTGTGGTAAACTACTCACACATCATCGCAGAGGCTATGGTGTTGATGTAGAAGCCCTCCATGATCGATGCCCCCTCCGGCAGAGCGCCGAAAAAGGCCCCAAGATGGGATCTCATGGTACAGAAGGTTTATGATCAAGATTATCTATGCACAATATTTGATTCTTCTATGAATTCTTATATGCATGATTTAATATCTTTGCAAGTCTCTTCGAACTATCAATTTGGTTTGGCCTACTAGATTGATCTTTCTTGCAATGGGAGAAGTGCTTAGCTTTGGGTTCAATCTTGCGGTGCTCGATCCCAGTGACAAAAAGGGAACCGACACGTATTGTATTGTTGCCATCGAGGATAAAAACATGGGGCTTATATCATATTGCTTGAGTTTATCCCTCTACATCATGTCATCTTGCCTAATGCGTTACTCTGTTCTTATGAACTTAATACTCTAGATGAATGCTGGATAGCGGTCGATGTGTGGAGTAATAGTAGTAGATGCAGAATCGTTACGGTCTACTTGACGCAGACGTGATGCCTATTTTCATGATCATGCCTAGATATTCTCATAACTATGCACTTCTCTATCAATTGCTCGGCACTAATTTGTTCACCCACCGTAATATATGCTATCTTGAGAGAAGCCACTAGTGAAACATATGGCCCACAGGTCTACTTTACATCATATAAGTTTCCGATCTATAATTCTCATTTACTATCTATTTATTTTGCAATCTTTAATTTTCAATCTATACAACAAAAATACCAAAAATATTTATCTTATTATCTTTATCAGATCCCACTTTTGCAAGTGGCCGTGAAGGGATTGACAACCCCTTTATCGCGTTGGTTGCAAGGTTCTTCATTGTTTGTGCAGGTACTAGGCGATTTGCGTGTAGTCTCCTACTGGATTGATACCTTGGTTCTCAAAAACTGAGGGAAATACTTACGCTACTTTGCTACATCACCCTTTCCTCTTCAAGGGAAAACCAACGCATGCTCAAGAGGTAGCAAGAAGGATTTCTAGCGCCGTTGTAACGCCCCGCACACACCCGCCGGTGGTCGTTACTCATGGCGGGATCTAGATTGGCCCCACAGATCAATACTAGTCTTTTCTGCACACTTTGTCCTCACTCGTGCGCACCCGGGAGCAACTTCCCGGTCGGTCACCCATCCTGAAATTACTCCAAGCTGAGCACGCTTAACTTTGGAGTTCTGTCCGAATGGGCTTCCGGAAAAGAAGGAATTCCTTATTGATATGAGTAGTCTATCATTCCTATTAAGCCAGGCTATCACATACAGCCCCACTCAGAGGAACCGACGTCCTCGTCGGGCCACAGGAACGTTCCCTCTTGGCACATACGTCTGTGCATTCAGTCCGGTACATGTGCCATGCCGTGTGCCACGACAGGTCACAAACGGCATGAACAACATGACCGCGCACCTGTCCGCAAACATCCATGTAACCGCGAGGGTCGGCTCTGATACCAACTTGTAACACCCCGCACACACCCGCCGGTGGTCGTTACTCATGGCGGGATCTAGACTGACCCCACAGATCAATACTAGTCTTTTCTGCACACTTTGTCCTCACTCGTGCGCACCCGGGAGCAACTTCCCGGTCGGTCACCCATCCTGAAATTACTCCAAGCTGAGCACGCTTAACTTTGGAGTTCTGTCCGAATGGGCTTCCGGAAAAGAAGGAATTCCTTATTGATATGAGTAGTCTATCATCCCTATTGAGCCAGGCTATCACAGCCGTTGCCGGGGAGATGTACGCACAAGTCAAGACATACCAAGTACCCATCACAAACTCTTCTCCCTCGCATTACATTATTTGCCATTTGCCTCCATTTTTCCTCTCCCCCACTTCACCCTTGCCGTTTTATTCGCCCTTTTTCCGTTTGTCTCTTTTCGGTTGCGTCTTCTGTGCTTGTGTGTTGGATTCATTGTTTGTCACGATGGCTCAAGATAATACTAAATTGTGTGAATTTTCCAATACCAACAACAATGATTTTATTAGCACTCCGATTGCTCCTATTACTGATGCTGAATTTTGTGAAATTAATGCTGCTTTGTTGAATCTTGTCATGAAAGATCAATTTTTTGGCCTTCCTAGTGAATATGCTGCTACCCATCTAAACAACTTCATTGATTTGTGCGATATGCAAAAGAAGAAAGATGTGGATAATGATATTGTTAAATTGAAGCTATTTCCGCTTTCGCTTAGAGATCGTGCTAAAACTTGGTTCTCTTCTTTGCCTAAAAATAGTATCGATTCATGGAATAGCTGCAAAGATGCTTTTATCTCTAAGTATTTTCCTCCCACTAAGATCATCTCTCTTAGAAACGATATTATGAACTTTAAGCAACTTGATCATGAGCATGTTGCACAAGCTTGGGAGAGGATGAAATTAATGATACGTAATTTCCCTACACATGGTTTGAATTTATGGATGATTATACAAATTTTTTTTGCCTAAATGAATTTCGCTTCTAGAAATCTTTTAGATTCGGCCGCGGGAGGCACTTTTATGGAAATCACTTTAGGAGAAGCTACTAAACTCCTAGATAATATTATCGTTAATTATGGCACACCGAAAGATCCACTGGTAAAAAGGTTCATGCGATTGAAGATATTAATGTTTTGCGTGGAAAGATGGATGAACTTACGAAATTGTTTGCTAATAAGAGTGTTTCTTCTGATCCTAATGATATGCCTTTGTCCACTTTTATTGAGAATAATAATGAATCTATGGACGTGAATTTTGTTGGCAGGAACAACTTTGGTAACAACGCGTATAGAGGAAACTTTAATTCTAGTCCGTTCCCTAGTAATTCCTCTCATAATAATGGTAATTCCTACAACAACTCTTATGGAAATTTTAATAAGATGCCCTCTGATTTTGAGACTAGTGTTAAAGAATTTTATGATTTTGCAAAAGAATTTCAATGCTTTGCTTGAAGAAAAATTGCCTCAAAGTTATTCTTTCCGATCAATCCATTGGGCTATTCCTATAAGTGTCACAAACAGACCTAGAGTTTGTAGTAAAATAACACCTTAAGACACAAATCAACCAAAACCCTAATGTCACCTCAAGTATCCGCGGGTATGATTATACGATATGCATCCCACAATCTCAAAATCATCTATTCAACCAACACAAAGAACTTCAAAGAGTGCCCCAAAGTTTCTACCGGAGAGTCAAGACGAAAACGTGTGCCAACCCCTATGCATAGATTCCCAAGGTCACGGAACCCGCAAGTTGATCACCAAAACATACATCAAGTGAATCAATAGAATACCCCATTGTCCCCACAGGTGCCCCACGCAAGACATACATCAAGTGTTCTCAAATCCTTAAAGACTCAATCCGATAAGATAACTTCAAAGGGAAAACTCAATCCATTACAAGAAGGTAGAGGGGGAGAAACATCATAAGATCCAACAATAGTAGAAAAGCTCGCGGTACATCAAGATCATGCCAAATCAAGAACACGAGAGAGAGAGAGAGATAAAACACATAGCTACTGGTACATACCCTCAGCCCCGAGGGTGAACTACTCCCTCCTCATCATGGAGAGCACCGGAATGATGAAGATGGCAACCGGTGACGATTCCCCCCTTCGGCAGGGTGCCTGAACAGGGTCCCGATTGGTTTTTGGTGGCTACAGAGGCTTGCGGCGGCGGAACTCCCGATCTAGGTTTCTTTTCGGGGGTTTCTGTATTTATAGGAATTTTTTGTGTCGGTCTCACGTTAGGGGGGTCTCCGAGTCATCCACGAGGCAGGGGGGTAGGGCGCGCCCTCCACCCTCGTGGATGGCTCGGGACTCTTCTGGCCCAACTATTTTACTCCGGGGGGTCCTTTTGGTTCATAAAAAATCATCAAAAATTGGCACGTCAATTGGACTCCATTTGGTATTCCTTTTCTGTAGAACTCAAAAACAAGGAAAAAAACAAAAACTGTCACTGGGCTCTAGGTTAATAGGTTAGTCCCAAAAATCATATAAAATGGCATATAAATGCATATAAAACTTGCAAGATGGGTAATATAATAGCATGGAACAATAAACAATTATAGACACGTTGGAGACGTATCAAGCATCCCCAAGCTTAATTCCTGCTCGTCCTCGAGTAGGTAAATGATAAAAACAGAATTTTTGATGTGGAGTGCTACCTAACATATTTATCAATGAAATTTTCTTTATTGTGGCATGAATGTTCACATCCGAAAGATTCAAGACAAAAGTTTAATATTGACATAAAAATAATAATACTTCAAGCATACTAACAAAGTAATATGTCTTCTCAAAATAACATGGCCAAAGAAAGTTCATCCCTACAAAATCATATAGTTTGGCTATGCTCCATCTTCATCACACAAAATATTCAAATCATGCACAACCCCGATGACAAGCCAAGCAATTGTTTCATACTTTAGTATTCTCAAACTTTTTCAATTTTCACGCAATACATGGGCGTGAGCCATGGAAAAAACACTATAGGTGGAATAGAATGGTGGTTGTGGAGAAGACAAAAAGAGAAGATAGGCTCACATCAACTAGGCGTATCAACGGGCTATGGTGCCCATCAATAGATATCAATGTGAGTGAGTAGGGATTGCCATGCAATGGATGCACTAGAGCTATAAGTGTATGAAAGCTCAAAAAGAAACTAAGTGGGTGTGCATCCAACTTGCTTGCTCATGAAGACCTAGGGCATTTGAGGAAGCCCATCATTGGAATATACAAGCCAAATTCTATAATGAAAATTCTGACTAGTATATGAAAGAGACAACATAGGAGACTCTCTATCATGAAGATCATGGTGCTACTTTGAAGCACAAGTGTGGTAAAAGGGTAGTAGCATTGCCCCTTCTCTCTTTTTCTCTCATTTTTTTGTTTTATCTTTTTGGGGGGGGGGGGGCTCTCTTTTTTTGGCCTCTTTTTTTCGTCCGGAGTCTCAACCCGACTTGTGGGGGAATCATAGTCTCCATCATCCTTTCCTCACTGGGACAATGCTCTAATAATGATGATCATCACACTTTTATTTACTTACAACTCAAGAATTACAACTCAATACTTAGAACAAAATATGACTCTATATGAATGCCTCCGGCGGTGTACCGGGATGTGCAATGAATCAAGAGTGACATGTATGAAAGAATATGAACGGTGGCTTTGCCACAAATACTATGTCAACTACATGATCATGCAAAGCAATATGACAATGACGAAGCGTGTCATAATAAACGGAACGGTGGAAAGTTGCATGGTAATATATCTCGGAATGGCTATGGAAATGCCATAATAGGTAGGTATGGTGGCTGTCTTGAGGAAGGTATATGGTGGGTGTATGGTACCGGCGAAAGTTGCGCAAGACAAGAGAGGCTAGCAATGGTGGAAGGGTGAGAGTGCGTATAATCCATGGACTCAAGATTAGTCATAAAGAACTCATATACTTATTGCAAAAATCTACAATTTATCAAAACAAAGTACTACGCGCATGCTCCTAGGGGAAGGGTGGGTAGGAGTTAACCATCGTGCGATCCCGACCTCCACTCATAAGGAAGACAATCAATAAATACCTCATGCTCCAACTTCATCACATAACGGTTCACCATACGTGCATGCTACGGGAATCACAAACTTTAACACAAGTATTTCAAAACTACTCCACTAGCATGACTCTAATATCACCATCTTCATATCTCAAAACAATCACAAAGAGTCAAACTTCTCATAGTATTCAATGCACTTTATATGAAAGTTTTTATTATATCCCTCTTGGATGCCTATCAAATTAGGACTAAATTCATAACCTAAGCAAATTACCATGCTGTTTAAGACTCTCAAAATAATATAAGTGAAGCATGAGAGTTCATCAATTTCTTCAAAATAAAACCACCGTCGTGCTCTAAAAAGATATAAGTGAAGCACTAGAGCAAATGACAAACTACTCCGAAAGATATAAGTGAAGATCAATGAGTAGTCGAATAATTATGCAACTATGTGAAGACTCTCTAACATTTAAGAATTTCAGATCGTGTTATTTTATTCAAACAGCAAGCAAAACAAAATAAAATAAAATGACGCTCCAAGCAAAACACATATCATGTGGTGAATAAAAATATAGCTCCAAGTAAGGTTACGGGTGAACGAAGACGAAAGAGGGGATGTGTCGTGGAATTGTCACGGCAGATGTCCTAGCGTGAGGACTTAGTCGTGAGGCCAACACATCTATGTGGTAGCTTGAGAGGGGTTGAGCGGAATTCAGAGACGCAACACAAGACAAGGGTTTAGACAGCTTCGGGCCCCGGGAAACATCATCCGGTAACAACCCTACATGCTGTTTGAGGCTAGGTCTCATTATCATCACGAGGGAGTCGCCGTAAACCGACTCTCCTAGTTATGTCTAGCCCTAAGATTATTCCTCCCCCTCCTTGGGGTGCCCTGCCTCTCCTTATATATGTTGAAGGAGCGGGTTACATGTAGAGTCCAACTCGGATTAAGACTTAAACTATTTTGACTTCTCTACATGGGCTTCTTAACGTCTTGGGCTTCATAACGTCTCAGGCTTCATAACTCCAGGCGACTCTATCTGCCGAGTTATGACTGTCAACCATTTATCACTGTCTGTCGGGTTATGACTGTCAACCAGGTATCACTGTCTGCCGGTTTATGATGGTCTGCCGGTTTATTATCTGACTTAACACCTGCCGGGTTATCATCTGACATAACACTTGCCGGTTTATCATCTGACTTAACATCTGCAGAGTTATCATCTGACTTAACACCTGCCGGGTTATCATCTGACTTAACACCTGTCGGGTTATCATCTGAGTTAACACCTGCCGGGTTATCATCTGAGTTAACATCTGCCGGTCTACCAAGTCCCAACCAGGTTATAACTCTGGCTGGGTCATACCGCGGGGTATATCCCCGACATTAGCCCCTAGTTTAATTTGGATTTATCCATGTTAAACTGATCCTGAGCATCCTTAAATCCTTGTCATTTCCTTCTAGAAAATCCGGGTCAATAGGCTAGCTTCATAATCAATTTGCTGACATTGGTTTGTCACAGAAAAATATTATGAAGAATAATTCATTTGACTCAGCTCCCAATGCTTAACAGAAATATTGGTCTTTGAAATACTCATCTGATCTTCCGCCGGTTTAAGGATGTAATGTTCGAAATATGCCCTAGAGGCAATAATAAATAGGTTATTATTATATTTCCTTGTTCATGATAATCGTTTATTATCCATGCTAGAATTGTATTGATAGGAAACTCAGATACATGTGTGGATACATAGACAACACCATGTCCCTAGTAAGCCTCTAGTTGACTAGCTCGTTGATCAATAGATGGTTACGGTTTCCTGACCATGGACATTGGATGTCGTTGATAACGGGATCACATCATTAGGAGAATGATGTGATGGACAAGACCCAATCCTAATCCTAGCACAAGATCGTGTAGTTCGTTTGCTCAGAGCTTTTCAAATGTCAAGTATCATTTCCTTAGACCATGAGATTGTGCAACTCCCGGATACCGTAGGAATGCTTTGGGTGTGCCAAACGTCACAACGTAACTGGGTGGCTATAAAGGTGCACTACGGGTATCTCCGAAAGTGTCTGTTGGGTTGGCACGAATCGAGACTGGGATTTGTCACTCCGTGTAAACGGAGAGGTATCTCTGGGCCCACTCGGTAGGACATCATCATAATGTGCACAATGTGACCAAGGAGTTGATCACGGGATGATGTGAGTTACGGAACGAGTAAAGAGACTTGCCGGTAACGAGATTGAACAAGGTATAGGGATACCGACGATCGAATCTCGGGCAAGTAACATACCGATAGACAAAGGGAGTTGTATACAGGATTGATTGAATCCCCGACATCATGGTTCATCCGATGAGATCATCGTGGAACATGTGGGAGCCAACATGGGTATCCAGATCCCACTGTTGGTTATTGACCGGAGAACGTCTCGGTCATGTCTGCATGGTTCCCGAACCCGTAGGGTCTACACACTTAAGGTTCGATGACGCTAGGGTTATAGGGAAAGTTTGTACGTGGTTACCGAATGTTGTTCAGAGTCCTGGATGAGATCCCGGACGTCACGAGGAGTTCTGGAATGGTCTGGAGGTAAAGATTTATATATGGGAAGTCCTGTTTTGGTCACCGGAAAAGTTTCGGGTGATATCGGTAATGTACAGGGACCACCGGGAGGGTCCCGGGGGTCCACCAAGTGGGGCCACCAGCCCCAGAAGGCTGCGTGGGCCAAGTGTGGGAGGGGACCAGCCCCAAGTGGGCTGGTGCGCCCCCCCACCAAGGCCCAAGGCGCATGGGAGAGTGGGAGGGGGCAAACCCTAGGTCCAGATGGGCCTTAGGGCCCATCTAGTGGGGCGCCCCCCCTCTCCTCCCCTTGGCCGCCCCCCTTGATGGGATCTATGGCTGGCCGCCTCCTCTTGGGGTGGGAACCCTAGAGGGGGGCGCAGCCCCCTCCCCCGCTATATATAGTTGAGGTTTGGGCTGCCCAAGACACACGAGAACGTCTCTCTTTCGGCGCAGCCCTACCCCTCTCCCTCCTCCTCCTCTCCCGCGGTGCTTGGCAAAGCCCTGCGGGATTGCCATGCTCCTCCATCACCACCACGCCGTCGTGCTGCTGCTGGATGGAGTCTTCCCCAACCTCTCCCTCTCTCCTTGCTGGATCAAGGCGTGGGAGACGTCACCGGGCTGCACGTGTGTTGAACGCGGAGGCACCGTTCTTCGGTGCTTAGATCGGAATCAACCGCGATCTCTATGAGTACGACTCCTTCATCCGCGTTCTTGCAACGCTTCCGCATCGCGATCTACAAGGGTATGTAGATGCACTCCCCTTCCCCTCGTTGCTAGATTACTCCATAGATAGATCTTGGTGATGCGTAGAAAATTTTGAATTTCTGCTACGTTCCCCAACAGTGGTATCAGAGCTAGGTCTATGCGTAGTTTCTATGCACGAGTAGAACACAAAGTAGTTGTGGGCGTCGATGTTGTCAATTCTTCTTGCCGCTACTAGTCTTATCTTGTTTCGGCGGCATTGTGGGATGAAGCGGCCCGGACCGACCTTACACGTACGCTTACGTGAGACAGGTTCCACCGACTGACATGCACTAGTTGCATAAGGTGGCTAGCGGGTGTCTGTCTCTCCCACTTTAGTCGGAACGGATTCGATGAAAAGGGTCCTTATGAAGGGTAAATAGAAATTGGCATATCACGTTGTGGTTTTACGTAGGTAAGAAACGTTCTTTCTAGAAACCTATACAAGCCTGTCGATGAGTATGACAACCGGCAGGAGCCATAGGAGTTGTCTTTATTTTTTGTATGACCTGCGTGTCATTGAATAACGCCATGTAACTTACTTTACTTTATTTCTAAGCGCGTTAGCCATAGAATTAGAAGTAATCGTTGGCGTGACAACTTCATGAAGGCACAATGATGGAGATCATGATGATGGAGATCATGGTGTCATGCCGGTGACAAAGATGATCATGGTGCCCCGAAGATGGAGATCAAAGGAGCAAAATGATATTGGCCATATCATGTCACTATTTGATTGCATGTGATGTTTATCATGTTATGCATCTTATTTTCTTAGAACGACGGTAGTAAGTAAGATGATCCCTCACTAAAATTTCAAGAGACGTGTTCCCCCTAACTGTGCACCGTTGCGAAGGTTCGTTGTTTCGAAGCACCACGTGATGATCGGGTGTGATAGATTCTAACGTTCGAATACAACGGGTGTTGACGAGCCTAGCATGTACAGACATGGCCTCGGAACACATGCAAAACACTTAGGTTGACTTGACGAGCCTAGCATGTACAGACATGGCCTCGGAACACAAGAGACCGAAAGGTCGAACATGAGTCGTATAGCAGATACGATCAACATGGAGATGTTCACCGATAATGACTAGTCCGTCTCACGTGATGATCGGACACGGCCTAGTTTGAGTCGGATCCTGTATCACTTAGATGACTAGAGGGATGTCTATCTGAGTGGGAGTTCAATAATCAGATGAACTTCATTATCATGAACATAGTCAAAAGGTCTTTACAAATTATGTCATACGCTTTAGTTCTACTGTTTAAGATATGTTCCTAGAGAAAATTTAGTTGAAAGTTGGTAGTAGCAATTATGCGGACTGGGTCCGTAAACTGAGGATTGTCCTCATTGCTGCACAGAAGGCTTATGTCCTTAATGCACCGCTCGGTGTGCTGGACCTCAGCGTCGTCTGTAGATGTTACGAAACATCTGACATACACGTTTTGATGACTACGTGATAGTTCAGTGCGTAATGCTAAAGGTTTAGAATTGTGGCACCAGAGACGTTTTTGAAACGTCGCAGAACATGTGAGATGTTCCGAAGACTGAAATTGGGATTTCAGACTAGTGCCCACGTCAAGAGGTATGAGACCTCTGACAAGTTTCTTAAGCCTGCAAACTAAGGGAGAAAGGCTCAATCGTTGAGCATGTGCTCAGATTGTCTGAGTACTACAATCGCTTGAATCGAGTGGGAGTTAATCTTCCAGATGAGATAGTGATGGTTCTCCATAATCACTGCCACCAAGCTATTAGAGCTTCGTGATGAACTATAAATATCAAGGATAGATGATGATCCTTGAGCAACTCGCGATGTTTGACACCGCGAAAGTAGAAATCAAGAAGGAGCATCAATTGTTGATGGTTAGTAAAACCACTAGTTTCTAGAAGGGCAAGGGCAAAAGGGATACTTCATGAAACAACAAATCGTTTGCTGCTCTAGTGAAGAATCCCAAGGTTGAACCCAAACCCGAGACTAAGTGCTTCTGTAATGAGGGGAACGGTCACTGAAGCAGTACTACCCTAGATACTTGGTAGATGAGAAGGCAGGCAAGGTCGACAAAAGTATATTGGATATGCGTTATATGAATGTGTACTTTACTAGTACTCCTAGCAGCACCAGGGTATTAGATACCGGTTCGGTTGCTAAGTGTTAGTAACTCGAAATAAAAGCTGCGGAATAAACGGAGACTAGCTAAAGGTGAGATGACGATATGTGTTGTAAGTGTTTCCAAGGTTGATGTGATCAAGCATCGCATGCTCCCTCTACTATCGAGATTTGGTGTTTGCGTTGAGCATGATTGGATTATGTTTATCGCAATACGGTTATTCATTTAAAAGAATAATGGTTACTCTTTTTTGAATAATACCTTCAATGGTCTTGCACCTAAAATAAATGGTTTATTGAATCTCGATCGTAGTGATACACATGTTCATGCCAAAAGATATAAGATAGTAATGATAGTTCCACATACTTGTGGCACTGCCATTTGAGTCATATTGGTATAGAACGCATGAAGAAGCTCCATGTAGATGGATCTTTGGACTCACTCGTTTTTGAAAAGATTGAGACATGCGAACCATGTCTATTGGTATATATGCATGAAGAAACTCCATGCAGATGGATCGTTTGGACTCACTTGATTTTGAATCACTTGAGACATGCAAATCATACCACATGGGCAAGATGACTGAAAGTCCTTGTTTTCAGTAAGATGGAACAAGAGAGCAACTTGTTTTGGAAGTAATACATTTTGATGTATGCAGTCCAATGAGTGCTGAGGCATGCAGTGGATATCGTTATGTTCTTACTTCGCAGATGATTTGAGTAGATGCTGAGTGTATTTACTTGATGAAACACAAGTCTGAATTATTGAAAGGTTCAAGTAATTTCAGAGTGAAGTTGAAGATCGTCGTGACAAGAGGATAAAATGTCTGTGATATGATCATAGAGATGAGTATCTGAGTTACGAGTTTGGCACACAATTAAGACATTGTGGAAAGTGTTTCACAATTAATACCGCCTGGAACACCATAGGGTGATGGTGTGTCCGAACATCATAACTGCACCCTATTGGGTATGGTGCATACCATGATGTTTCTTATCGAATTACCACTATCGTTTATGGGTTAGGCATTAGAGACAACCGCATTCACTTTAAATAGGGCACCACGCAATTCCGTTGAGACGACACCGTTTAGAGAAACCTAAGTTGTCGTTTCTTAAAAGTTTGGGGCTGCGATGCTTATGTGAAAAAGTTTCAGGCTGATAAGCTCGAACCAAAAGCGGATAAATGCATCTTCATAGAAAACCCAAAAAAGTTGGGTATACCTCCTATTTCAGATCTGGAAGCAAAAGTAATTGCTTCTAGAAACGAGTCCTTTCTCGAGGAAAAGTTTCTCTCGAAAGAATTGAGTGGGAGGATGGTGGAGACTTGATAAGGTTATTGAACCGTCGCTTCAACTAGTGTGTAGCAGGGCACAGGAAGTTGTTCCCGTGGCACCTACACCAATTGAAGTGGAAGCTTATGATAGTGATCATGAAACTTCGGATCAAGTCACTACCAAACCTCGTAGATAAATGGATCTTTGAGAAGAAGACGGACGTGGACGGTAATGTTACCGTCTATGAAGCTCGACTTGTGGCAAAGAGTATTTCCACAAGTTCAAGGAGTTGACTACGATGAGATTTTCTCATCCGTAGCGATGCTTAAGTCCGTCGGAATCATGTTAGCATTAGCTGCATTTATGAAATCTGGCAGATGGATGTCAAAACAAGTTTCCTTACCAGTTTTCGTAAGGAAAGGTTGTATGTGATACAATCAGAAAGGTTTTGTCGATCCTAAGGATGCTAAAAGGTATGCTAGCTCCAGCGATCCTTCCATGGACTAAGAGCAAGCATCTCGGAGTCAGAATATACGCTTTGATGGAGTGATCAAAGTTTTTGGGTTTATACAAAGTTTGTTAGAAACTTGTATTTACAATAAAGTGAGTGGGAGCGCTACAATATTTCTGATAAGTATATGTGAATGACATATTGTTGATCCGAAATGATGTAAAATTTCTGGAAAGCATAAAGGGTTGTTTGAAAGGAGTTTTTCAAAGGAAGACCTGGATAAAAGCTGCTTACATATTGGGCATCAAGATCTATAGAGATAGATCAAGACGCCCGATGATACTTTCAAGGAACGCACACCTTGACATGTTTTTGAAAGAGTTCAAAATAGATCAGCAAAGAAGGAGTTCTTGGCTGTGTTACAAGATGTGAGTATTGAGTAAGACTCAAGACCTGACCACAGTAGAAGAGAGAGAAAGGACGAAGGTCAAACCCTATGCTTCAGACGTAGGCTCTACAGTATGCTATGCTGTGTACCGCACATGAAGTGTGCCTTGCCATGAGTTGGTCAAGGGGTACAATAGTGATCCGGGAATGGATCACATGATAGCGGTCGAACTTATCCTTAGTATCTAGTGGACTAAGGATTTTCTCGATTATGGAGGTGAAAAGGAGTTCGTCGTAAAGGGTTACGTCGATGCGAACTTTGACAGTAATCCGGATGACTCTGAGTAGTAAACCGGATCGTATAGTAGAGCAATTATTTGAAATGGCTCCAAATAGCGCGTGGTAGCATCCACAAGATGACATAGATATTCGTAAAGCACACACGGATCTGAAGGGTTCAGACCCGTTGACTAATAACCTCTCTCACAAGCATAACATGATCAAACCAAAACTCATTGAGTTTAATCACATAGTGATGTGAACTAGATTGTTGACTCTAGTAAACTCTTTGGATGTTGGTCACATGGTGATGTAACCTATGAGTGTTAATCACATGGTGATGTGGACTAGATTATTGACTCTAGTGCAAGTGGGAGACTGTTGGAAATATACCCTACAGGCAATAATAAATAGGTTATTATTATATTTCCTTGTTCATGATAATCGTTTATTATCCATGCTAGAATTGTATTGATAGGAAACTCAGATACATGTGTGGATACATAGACAACACCATGTCCCTAGTAAGCCTCTAGTTGACTAGCTCGTTGATCAATAGATGGTTACGGTTTCCTGACCATGGACATTGGATGTCGTTGATAACGGGATCACATCATTAGGAGAATGATGTGATGGACAAGACCCAATCCTAAGCCTAGCACAAGATCGTGTAGTTCGTTTGCTTAGAGCTTCTCAAATGTCAAGTATCATTTCCTTAGACCATGAGATTGTGCAACTCCCGGATACCGTAGGAATGCTTTGGGTGTGCCAAACGTCACAACGTAACTGGGTGGCTATAAAGGTGCACTACGGGTATCTCCGAAAGTGTCTGTTGGGTTGGCACGAATCGAGACTGGGATTTGTCACTCCATGTAAACAGAGAGGTATCTCTGGGCCCACTCGGTAGGACATCATCATAATGTGCACAATGTGACCAAGGAGTTGATCACGGGATGATGTGAGTTACGGAACGAGTAAAGAGACTTGCCGGTAACGAGATTGAACAAGGTATAGGGATACCGACGATCGAATCTCCGGCAAGTAACATACTGATAGACAAAGGGAATTGTATACGGGATTGATTGAATCCCCGACATCGTGGTTCATCCGATGAGATCATCGTGGAACATGTGGGAGCCAACATGGGTATCCAGATCCCGCTGTTGGTTATTGACCGGAGAACGTCTCGGTCATGTCTGCAAGGTTCCCGAACCCGTAGGGTCTACACACTTAAGGTTCGATGACACTAGGGTTATAGGGAAAGTTTGTACGTGGTTACCGAATGTTGTTCGGAGTCTCGGATGAGATCCCCGACGTCACGAGGAGTTCCGGAATGGTCCGGAGGTAAAGATTTATATATGGGAAGTCCTGTTTTGGTCACCGGAAAAGTTTTGGGTGATATCGGTAATGTACCGGGACCACTGGGAGGGTCCCGGGGGTCCACCAAGTGGGGCCGCCAGCCCCAGAAGGCTGCGTGGGCCAAGTGTGGGAGGGGACCAGCCCCAAGTGGACTGGTGCGCCCCCCCCCCCCACCAAGGCCCAAGGCGCATGGGAGAGTGGGAGGGGGCAAACCCTAGGTCCAGATGGGCCTTAGGGCCCATCTAGTGGGGCGCCCCCCGTCTCCTCCCCTTGGCCACCCCCCTTGATGGGATCTAGGGCTGGCCGCCTCCTCTTGGGGTGGGAACCCTAGAGGGGGGCGCAGCCCCCTCCCCCCCTATATATAGTTGAGGTTTGGGCTGCCCACGACACACGAGAACATCTCTCTTTCGGCGCAGCCCTACCCCTCTCCCTCCTCCTCCTCTCCCGCGGTGCTTGGCGAAGCCCTGCGGGATTGCCATGCTCCTCCATCACCACCACGCCGTCGTGCTGCTGCTGGATGGAGTCTTCCCCAACCTCTCCCTCTCTCCTTGCTGGATCAAGGCGTGGGAGACGTCACCGGGCTGCACGTGTGTTGAACGCGGAGGCACCGTTCTTCGGTGCTTAGATCGGAATCAACCGCGATCTGAATCGCTACGAGTACGACTCCTTCATCCGCGTTCTTGCATTGCTTCCGCATCGCGATCTACAAGGGTATGTAGATGCACTCCCCTTCCCCTCGTTGCTAGATTACTCCATAGATAGATCTTGGTGATGCGTAGAAAATTTTGAATTTCTGCTACGTTCCCCAACATGTAAAACTTGTCGGTTTATAAATATTGATGGCACCGGGTCATAACTGTTTGTTAACATCAGCTTTGAAAATATACCTCTTATATGCCTATCACTTGTAGCCCCCAAGTCTTAAGAAGGTAACGTAGTAACAGCTTAAGAATTGCTTCAATATGAATGTCACAAGCTTGAAGAAATCCAGGTTGTTCGTCTCAATCACTAGTCAGAACTGAGTATTCCACCTATGTAGCCCCCAAGTGCCGGGTTGTCATGCTTGCAGCAACCTGGGACTTGTATTTGCCTGATGCTCACAAAAACTTCAACCAGTGTAGCCCCCGAGGGCTGGGTCATTATGCAAATAAGGAGCAGGGACTTTATATATACTTCATGGAAAATAACATCATATGATGTAACTCCCATCATGGGGCTTGAACCCACGTCCACAAGGTTAAGAGCTTTGTGCTTTACCAACTAAGGGACCCTTGAATATAATGGATTAAAACTTGTGTACCTTGAATTGTTGACAGGAGAAATTGGTAGCCCCCAAGGGCCGACTCATTACAATGTGATGAGTCGGGTCTTCAATAAGGTGATGAAAAAATGATTTTGCATTAGCCCCCAAGTGCCATGGTGCATGCTGGCAGTGACATGGGACTTCCATATTTGATGTAATCTCAATTTGAATAATGTAGCCCCCAAGTGCCGGGTTGTAAGCCTGCAGCGAATCGGGACTATTCCTTCCATTGTAGAATAAATCATATCCATCGATAAAATAATATCCATTGCGCTAAAGCGACTTTGAAAACCTCAATCATAATACTGGTTATTGATAACCATAGTAAAAATCCAGCCATGTTGGCTATTAAAGATTTGAACAATCTTTCCCTAATAATAAAGCATGGATTGACTTTGTCGGGTTCACTGTCACAATACGCTTCTTCCCGTGAATTTACGCTTTCAGTTTGAATTTAAAATACTAATTCGGGGAACCTACTCGATGGGTTCGTTCGCACGCACGCTAAGCCGGCCTGGGCCATGTAGTCTATGGGTTCGCTCACACGCATGCATTGCTAAGCCGACCTGGGCCATGTAGTTGCGCATTGATGAGCTCGCTTGTTTTCTCCCAAAAAAATCTATGCTTTCGGCCGTCGTTTTCTTTTCTTTTGTTCGTCGTTTGGTTTTAGAAGTCCATCCCAACACGTTCGTCCGTCCGATTAGGTAGGCAAAATTTCACGCCCGAGTTTCCCATCTCTTAAATACCTCTCCAAGATCAACACAGTACCCTGGTAATCGGCCCCTAGCGAAAGGCGATCCGGACACAAACCCCGTCCTTAGAATTGCTCCCCCCACAAGAACGTGAGGGTTCTTCCGCTGCTGCGACCCCATCCATCTGCTCCACCCCACGATCGGCGATACCTGATGGCAGGATCCGCCGTATCTTGCGCGACCCCCGATCCAGGCGACGAAACCAACAACTGACTCCGTCCCTCGGGTTCGTTCTCTCTCACAATTATTTTCCACCAGATCGAGATCGAGGGATATTTGAGGGGGATTGACAGGGGCAACGGCGATGGGGCGTTGGATGTGTGTGGCGGTGTGGTGGGAGCGCGGGGAGGGGCGCCGTGGTTGTGGAGGCAACCAACGCCATAGATAAGCGCTGGGGGTTGCCGATGCCATGGCCGACCGATGGGGAGAGGCGTCGTGGTGGAACGACCACCATGGATCCCCTCGCCCCAAGTCATGATGCAATTGTTGCTGCTCTTCAAAATCTATCCGCTCTATCACATCCGCAACCACACAGGTCACAGCCTACCAACTGGCACCCTGATGCCGTTTTGGTTGTCGTCAATATGCCATTTTCTTAGCACTAATGTGTAGAAGAATCATCAATCAAGTGCATCTACCAACACGATGGCAGAATTTTTTATTGGCTCTTCTCTAATCTATAAGTCATATATTGAGGCAGCGCTTGGTAGATTCTTTTTATTGGCCGTGTTGTGGTGAAAACATGGCGTGGCTGACTGCTTCATATGCTGATACTGATATGTGTATGCTGCTGATTGGTCCTGATATATGCTGCCTATAGCTGCTAATAATAATATTGCTACTCAGTTTGATAGGTAAAGTGGTAATGGACTGCGAGATTGTATAGCGCTCATATGCCAGTCAGTCAATTTTCCTTTCTTTGATGAAATAGAGAATATTGCTCATATGTTAATCAGCTGCTCCTCCCTAGCATTGCTGTGGTCTGAACTTCAAAATTTTCATCCACCTCAATGTTGATTCAGTCAAATATCTCTACGAAGAAAAATTATTTCAACAATATTCAAGATTTTTTATTTTTCTTCAGTTTAGTTCAGATTTTATTATTCCAATTTTGATTTTGGTTCAGTTTTGGTCAGGTTTTCATTGTTTTTCAGTTGAATTCAGTTGCAGATTCATCTAACTCATCTCCATTGCCATGCATAGAAAGGCTTAGATTTGATTTTGGGTCAGTTTAGTTCAGATTTTCATTATTTTTCAGCTGGGTTCAGTTTCACATTCATCCAACTCATCTTTGAACACAATGATCAAGTGTTTCTCTGGTTGGTGAGGTAACCTGGGCAGTACTGTTTGAGATCGTTGGTGAGAGACTACTATGCGAGCTCGGCCTGAGCAAAGATGCCGGCAGGGTGAGATCAAGAACATGAATTGAATGGTATGGCTCAGCACTATTGGGCTTGGCATTATTTTTCCAGCGAATTGTGTGTTTCTCTGAGATGAATTAGGTGCACCAAATAGGCGAGATTGTATAGTGCTCATATGCCAGTCAGTCAATTTCCTTTCTTTAATGAATTATAGAATATTGCTCATATGTTAATCAGCTGCTCCTCCCTAGCATTGATGTGGTCTGAGCTTCAAAATTTTCATCCACTCAATGTTGATTCAGTCAAATATCTCTAGGAAGAAAAATTATTTCAACAATATTCACTCTACTGTGCTTATCGCGGTCCTCTGGAATATATGGAGGCGCAGGAACTACAAGCTCTTCCCTGATGTTTTTCTGTGGAATTGCACATTACTGCTAGCAAGATTGCTGATGATCTTATGTTGTGGTCCAACAGGTATTCAAATGGAATTAAGAGAGGGCTCTCTACGGATTGGAGCACTATGTTGTATCACCTATCTATGAGATTCTATTTTTTCCTTCCTTTTCTTTTTTATTAATCCCAGTGTATAATTTGGCTTTGTATAGTTCTCAATTTTATGAAGTGGTCCAGGCTGGCTTAAGCACACTGTAGTCCCTGAAAAAAAGACGGTGGGTGATGCCTCACCCTCCCTGAACTGAATATCATGTGCTTCTGTACTACTGGAAGAAGGTAAGTAGTCTTTTATGCGATTCATTTTTCCATTTGAATGCACTCCATTCTTAACGGATTAGTTAAAACATCAAACTATCATTCTTTCTGGAGTCCTGATGTGTTATTTTTTTCAGCCTAACACATAGAACTTTAGATTTCATGGTTTATGCAAATTAGTTGAGCTAGGAATTTTTTGTGAAGCTGGTGTTAACTTGCTTCACATAGGAAATTCTAATGCGAGCATGAAGAAGGCCTTAGAAAAGGTGCATGTTGTTGCTGAGGTAGAGGGGGCGGCTGCCGTGGTCGGGGAAGGCGCGCCGAAGGCGGATGCTGGTCGAGATGCACGAGATGTTGGTCGAGAAGAAGCATATTCAGCAGTGGTGGTTGATCCATTGTGCGCCACACAATCAGCTCGCATGGTTCCTTCCCAAGGACGTAGGGTTGGCAAATCCATCAACAAACGGGATTATGCGCCTTGAGTGTATTGTACACTTATTTGCAACCTTCCCCTTTTCTGCTGCTGTTTAGGGATTCTTTCCGATCAAATTCAGTTATCATTTCAACCTACAGCCGAGCTATGACACTCATTCCCTGCTACAGTGATAGCTAAATATTCTTTACAACATCGCTAGCATCGTCATAAAGATTTCTGGGCCGTTTGCATGCTTATTTTGGTGGAGGAATTTGAAGGAGAGAAACAGTAGGAGTTTCAATGGCAAGGCGAGCGACTTCATCAGATCCTGCAACCACACAATCCACGAGCTGCACACTTGGCTGCGAGCCTGACTCAAAAGCTTGGGATGGTTGACACCATAGAGAGCACATCTTAGTTTCTTCTCCCCCCTGAAACACTTTTCCTACTTATGTAAAGTTTCTCCGCTCGCTGTGGCAATTGTTTGGTACACTTAGTATCTGTCTATGGAAGCAACAGTAGCGAGAAGGCTGCAGTTTTGACTGGCAAGGCAGAGGAATCCGTTTCCAGCATGTGATGTTGCTATGAGGAAGAGTACATTATGAAGAAAAATACATGTAAAGCTCATCGTAGCAATGAAGTGCATTGAATTTCAGTTTTCACTTTTACCGAGATGGAATTGAGTGTTCAATATAAATAGAATTTCAGTTTGATTATTTTCTTCATTGATCAACATACAAAAATGATTTATTGTTCCATATGAGTCATATTAGCTAGACGTATGCCGCGTGCTGCCCTAGATTATGCAAATTTTCATTGTGATAGATGGTTCAAAGAACCGTTTGAACCTTGGAAGGGATCTATTTTACATATTTTTTTTGCAGCCCATGGCCATGAACTATTTTAAGACATGTTTTCTGTAGAAAACTATTCTACGACATGTTGTTTACATTAAGGTCATTGATATCATTTTATAAAGTAGGTAATTCAAAAAATATCCTTGGGAGTGTTCTGTTCTTATAATTATTGCAGCATTTTTTCTTTAATGTTTCAAATTTCCTGTCCATATCACATATGTCAATGTCTAGCTCATCTTCTCATTAAAATAGTTGAATATGATCTGTTTGGGGTGTAACCAGATCAACATTTAGTTATTATCCAAATATTCCTTCTCTCTCAAACCCTAGCAGCAACGGAAGTCTCACACACTCCCTTCACCTTCCGCTGCTCAATGCACGGGCACATGCGGATGTGCTCTGCCGTGACCATCATGTCCCATCTTTGTGCCTTGGGTTCGGCGGATGGAAGAACGCTCGGAGCGAAGCACATGGGATCCCCCCCAAAAAAGATTCACTTCGTCCTTTGGTGTTAAGGTGTCGTTTTTGAGGCACTCCAAATACTAACGCCAACTAAAAAGGTTGTGTTTAGATATGTAACCTGACCATCCACATAATGTCGTCTTCATTGACTTGCTTGACCATTGGAAATATTAATCAACCTTCAATCCATAGCTCTTATAATTTTAGGGTTCACTCGATTTATGAAACTTCCAAATCAAAGAACTACAAATGTAAATGATTTATAAGCCCTCTCTATTTCAATCCTTAGGATTTTTTCATGTGTAATTACCCAATGCCAAGAATTCTTTAGAATTTTCCATGAAGAAGGATTCAGCCGGGATATTCTTTTTATTCCCGTTGCAATGCACATGCATATTTTTGCGTATGGGGACTAAAGTGTGATATGTATTTCTTCTAGACCTCGGCATGCACCTACCTGCCTCCAAGGATGTTCTCAAGCCATCGATGGGCGTTTTGATGGACACATTTATTTTCCTTAAATCGGACTATAAACCGGAAGCATCATTGTGAGCCGGAATATTTCCGACGGCCTTTAAATTTTCATCAATATAACAGTAGCCTCCGGGACCGGGTTATCTTTCCCTTCAACATCCTGGGGCACTTGAATTTGCTGAAACCGGCAAGACTTGCTGAGTCATATCATCATAGCCCCCGAGTCTTAAGATGACTTAAGGAGTTGTCTTGAGATTCTCCGTACTTGACCATAGCAGAAGGTATATATCATTGGTGTTGATAACATTATGTAAATCCACAGAAGGTTGAGGTGACTGCGGCGGGTTATAAATGATCCCGTATGAGCCGTGTCAGCAACTCCGCCAATGGTTCCTTCCAACTGGCTGTTTGAAGTTGACCAAACTGTAGTGGCAGCGATTTATGCGCATGTCCATTGAACCATCCAGCGTAGACGGCGGCTGATAAAAATTTGCCTCCAATTTGTTGGAAGAAAACCGGGCTACCCAAGCAGTGACTTGCTCATACTCAATAGACAGCTCATGCAGACAGGTGCGGCCCGGTGTGTTGATGTAGACCAGACCGCCAGGGCGGTAGCGTAAGCACTTCCGTTGAGCACGGCAGCACGGATAAATGTTAGTGCAAAATGATGATGCTATGCACTCCATATCCGCGATATAACTCCACTTCGGCGGTGAATATTTGTCCTGATGTATTTGGATGACAGATGATCTTGTCGTCTCTGCCATGATCATGTAACAAAAAATATTAAAGGGAGGACAATTGTTCCCGGAGGAACTTAAAGTATATTGAAAAAATAAATAAGGTGGATAGCACCTGATCTTTTCTTGGGACGTCGAGCCAGTCATGTCCGTCGTCGGTTTTCAATTGATCTGAATTATACTGCTTCCACGGTTTTTTTCGTACTTTACTTTTCCTCCAACGGGGCAGCCAACGCACCCATAAGATGCATCTGGAGAGAGCCAGGCGCAGCGAACTAGTAATCAGGCACCGCTGATGGATTCGGGTGGAAGTAACCCGGAACATAACAGAACTGCAGCCCTGCAGCGAGGCACGGGCGACTTGACGCCAGGAGCAGTGGCTTGAAGGTGCATGGTGCGTCAAGGCTACGAAGGAGAACCGGCGATTCGAGGTGGCTCGGGCCGAGTTGAGGTGAAGGTGGTAGCCGACCGACGAGCGGGACGACACACACGCAGTCGGAGGTGGAGCGGCGACTTGCTGCATTGGCGGTTTTGCGGTGATGTAGTCGGGCAGTGGCGCTTTAGTAGGCGATTTGACAAGCTGGCCGGCTCAGCGGCGGCGATTCATGGCTGAAATAAGGGGCGCGTCGCTCCGAGGCCATAGTGAGGTGCTGGGAGGCTCTGGCGAGTTGGAGGCGACGGCGCAGCCAGGTCGAAGCCGCGGCGGGTTACCGCAGGCCACTGAGGCGAGTGACGGTTGCAGCTCGTGGCAGGCTTGACGAGGCGACGGCGGAGGAGGCTCAACCGTCATGGAAACAGGGCGGGATCGACCGGTGACAGAAATCGAGCGGCGGCGGCTCAACGCGCGCCCGCGACGGCGGGTTGGAAGCAGAAGGAGGCCATGGCCGGTTCATCGCAAGTGGTGAGGTAGAGTTGATCCGGCAAGGCAGCTTGAGAATGCGGCTCAGGCAACGGTGGTTTATCCGTGGTGATCTATGGCGCTTCAACAGAGCAGCAGTAGGCGGATCAACACACCGCGAAGGTGGAGTGGTGGCTCAACAGAGCGGCCCCAGGGCGACTCGGAGCGGGTCAGAGCAGAGGCGACCAACCGGGTTGATGCGCAGCTTGTGGAGGCAAGCAGAGGCGATTTGGCGGTTTAGAAGGAGGGCAGCGGAAGCGATTCGGCGACCGGCCCGGCCCTCAGGTGGAGGCAGCTCGGGGGCGCCGGTTTAAGGCAGCAAGGCCGGGTCGTGGAAGCCGCTCCAGATGTAGCCGTGTAAGTGTAGTAAGGGCGCTCCGGCGAGTCAGCAACGGTGACTCAAGCGCGATGATGAGGCACGAGGCAGCGGGTCAAAGCACAAGTGGCCGCAGAAGCAACTTCGCAGACGGCAAAGGCAAGTCCGCAGTAGCAGGTTTGGCGGCTCGTCAGAAACCGGTGACTCTCGGTGGCGGTTTAAGGTCGTGGCCTCTGCGGTGGTTCGAGGAGACGCTCGGAAGCGGAGGCCAGGCGGCTCGGGGCGGCACAAGGCGCAGCGGGCACAAGACGGTCCCCAGCAAGTCAAGGCAGAGCCGGTTTGAGGCGTGGCTGCGGCCACGCAGCGGCGGTTCGAAGGTGATGCCGGCGAGGTGAAACGGCGCGACGAGGCTGCGGAGGCCAGATGGTTGTGAACCGGTGGAGGCGACGGCGTTTGTGGCCGCGGCCCGGGCGAGGCGATGTTGACCCGAGGCGGCTTCAGTTTGGGGGCCCAGCGCACCGAGACCCGGACAGGAGACGAGGTGTGATGGCGATTCGGACCGGAGGCGAGGCACAATGGCGATTCAGGCGAGAGAGGAGGCACGATCACGACTCGGACGGGAGGCAAAGCGCATTCCAGTGTTAGAGGAGTCCGGGTTGTGGCCGCTCCGGCTAATTTATGTTTGTTCCTCCGAGTCATGGTCGTCTTATGGCGCTGGCTTTGGTCATGAACTAGTAACCATCCAATTGTCTTGATACTTGATGAAACATAAAGTAATGCTTCTGCATCGAAACGTTGGATTAACCCTGTAGCACAACCATCCTTGAGCGGAGAACCGATCCGTATACCTGAATCATGGTAGCTTTTACGCAATCCTTTTAAGTTTTGAGCGGTGTGCTAGTGCGTTTTTCCTCGTATGCACACATTGCCACACGTATGAATCGGCAAGTCCTTCTGATTTGAACATAAGTCATAGCATGGATCCAATCTGCGGTGAACTCCGTCGTCTCAGGAACATGCTTCAAAAAATTGATCTGGCTTCAAATCGCCGGATCTCAAGTGCATGTGGCGACGCGCGATGCCACCTTAACTTTTCTCCAATTCTTCTTCATCTGATTAACCGCGAGCTTCTCGATCCCAAAGAGTGCGCCCTCCAAGAACTCAACACCACCATGCGCAAGCCCCACGGTGGGCGCCAACTGTCGTGGAATTGTCACGGCAGATGTCCTAGTGTGAGGACTTAGTCGTGAGGCCAACGCATCTATGTGGTAGCTTGAGAGGGGTTGAGCGGAATCGAGTGACGCAACACAAGACAAGGGTTTAGACAGCTTCGGGCCCCGGGAAACATCATCCGGTAACAACCCTACATGCTGTTTGAGGCTAGGTCTCATTATCATCACGAGGGAGTCGCCGTAAACCGGCTCTCCCAGTTATGTCTAGCCCTAAGATTATTCCTCCCCCTCCTTGGGGTGCCCTGCCCCTCCTTATATATGTTGAAGGGGCGGGTTACATGTAGAGTCCAACTCGGATTAAGACTTAAACTATTTTGACTTCTCTTCACGGGCTTCTTAACGTCTTGGGCTTCATAACGTCTCGGGCTTCATAACTCCAGGCGACTCTATCTGCCGAGTTATGACTGTCAACCAGTTATCACTGTCTGTCGGGTTATGACTGTCAACCAGTTATCACTGTCTACCGGTTTATGATGGTCTGCCGGTTTATGATCTGACTTAACACCTGCCGGGTTATCATCTGACTTACACTTGCCGGGTTATCATCTAACTTAACATCTGCCGGGTTATCATCTGACTTAACACATGCCGGGTTATCATCTGACTTAACACCTGCCGGGTTATCGTCTGAGTTAACACCTGCCGGGTTATCATCTGAGTTAACATCTGCCGGTTTACAAAGTCCCAGCCAGGTTATAACTCCGGCCGGGTCATACCGCGGGGTATATCCTCGACAGGATGCCTTCCAGGGCATCCCCAAGCTTAGGCTCTTGGTTGTCCTTGAATATTACCTTGGGGTTCCTTGGGCATCCCCAAGCTTAGTCTCTTGCAACTCCTTATTCCATAGTCCATCAAATCTTTACCCAAAACTTGAAAACTTCACAACACAAAACTCAACAGAAAACTCGTAAGCTCCGTTAGTATAAGCAAATAAAATCACCACTTTTGGTACTGTTGTGAACTAATTCTTTATTTATATTGGTGTAATATCTAGTGTATTCCAACTTCTCTATGGTTCATACCCTCCGATACTACTCATAGATTCATCAAAATAAGCAAACAACACATAGAAAACAGAATCTGTCAAAAACAGAACAGTTTGTAGTAATCTGTAACTCTCGAATACTTTTGTAACTCCAAGAATTCTTAAATAAATTGGTGGATGTGAGGAATTTGTCTATTAACCTTCTACAAAAAGAATCAACTTAAAATCACTCTTCTGTAAAAAAAATGACAGCTAATCTCGTGAGCGCAGAGTTTCTGTTTTTTACAGCAAGATCACATTAACTTTCACCCAAGTCTTCCCACAGGTTCTACTTGGCACTTTATTGAAACAAAATCTATAAAACATGATTACTACAGTAGCTTAATCATGTGGAGACACAAAAACAGTAGGGGTAAATATT
Organism: Triticum aestivum; assembly: GCF_018294505.1. NCBI lineage: Eukaryota > Viridiplantae > Streptophyta > Magnoliopsida > Poales > Poaceae > Triticum > Triticum aestivum. Next base: position 513,733,749 of record NC_057802.1, on the reverse strand, counting down.
GGGTTGTCTCCCAACAAGCGCTTTTCTTTAATGTATTTCTAGCTAGGCATGATGATTTCAATGATACTCACATAAAAGATAAGATTTGAAATATAAAGAGAGCATCATGAGGTATAAAACTAGCACATTAAGCCTAACCCACTTCCTATGCATAGGGATTTTGTGAGCAAACAACTTATGGGAACAAGAATCAACTAACATAGGAAAGCAAAACAAGCATAGCTTCAAGATTTTCAACACATAGAGAGGAAACTTGATATTATTGCAATTCCTACAAGCATATGTTCCTCCTTCATAATACATTTCAGTAGCATCATGAATGAATTCAACAATATAACTATCACATAAAGCACTATTTTCATGATGCACAAGCATATAAATTTTATTACTCTCCACATAAGCAAAAAAATTCTCATTCGGAATAGTGGGAGTATCATAAGAAACTCGAATACTATAAATTGTTTCCACATTAAAAGAGTAATGTTCAGAAAGAGGGTAATCATAATCATGACAAGTTCTATAAATATAATCATCACTACTTTTTATAGCAGAAGTGTCATCACAATAATCATCATAAGTAGCAACTTTGTTCTCATCATAATCAATTGAAACCTCTTCCAAGATAGTGAAATCATTACTAAATAAAGTCATGACCTCTCCAAATCCACTTTCATAATTGTCACAATAAGATTCAACACCCTCCAAAATAGTGGAATCATTACTTCCTAAAGTTGACACTTTTCCAAACCCACTTTCATCAATATAATCATCATAAATAGGAGGCATGCTATCATCATAATAAATTTGCATATCAAAACTTGGGAGGTTAAAAATATCATCTTCATAAAACATAGCATCCCCAAGCTTGGGACAAACATTAATTTCAGCAAATAAATTCTCAAACATGTCATTCACATCAAACATAGCATCCCCAAGCTTGGTCCTTTGCATATCATTAATAGTATGGATAGCACCAATAGTATAGCAATTATCATCATCACAGTGAGTAATAGGAGCAACATCATTTGGGAGGGATACCTTTTTACCTTTGCTTCTCCGTATTCTTTTTTTTCTTCACATTATGTGTGGGTTTAATCCTCTTTTTGGAGCTCCTTATTAATGAGATTGGTTGAATAGAAAGCTCCTCCTCGTTACCTGATTCATCATAAGAAAGAATGGGAGGATACGGGGAAACCTCTTCCCTTTCATTAGTATTCTCTTCATCTTCTATTTGTTTTCTTGTCTTTATGTAATTGACAATATAAGGATTTTCAATGCAATTCACCACACAATACATATAAATTTGTTCTAGATCAAAATCAAGAACTTTATCAAGGACAAAATCTGGAAGATCCTTAGTTATACGTTTCATTTCTTCATAACCCACAAGCAAACTAAGTTCATTATGATGTGCAAGGGAAATCAAGTCATCACAACTTTTGGACATGATTCGATCATGAAACAATTTGTATTGGAGATTTAAATGATCACGTTCATTGCAAAGTTCACAAGGATGGCAAAGAAATTTTAAATTTTCAGCACAAGCATCTAGCCTCTCTTGCAACCATTTAGTTTCTAAATACTTATGCCTCTTGCAAAATCTATCTTCCCTATTTGGTGTGTGCTTGCAAGCTCTATGCACTCCACAAAAATTGACATGCTTATAAGAGATATTTTTATGATGACTAGTGCAATCATCATTAGTACTATGGATATTCAAAGAGTTCATACTAACAACATTGCAATCATGCTCATCATTCAAAGATTGTATGCCAAACATTTTATTGCATTCTTCTTCTAACACTTTGGCACAATTATCGGAATCCTTATTTTCATGAAAGACATTAAAAAGGTGCAGCATATGAGGCACCCTCAACTCCATTTTCTTTTTGTAGTTTTCTTTTATAAACTAACTAGTGATAAAACAAGAAACTAAAAGATTCGATTGCAAGATCTAAAGATATACCTTCAAGAACTAACCTCCCCGGCAACGGCGCCAGAAAAGAGCTTGATGTCTACTACACAACCTTCTTCTTGTAGACGTTGTTGGGCCTCCAAGTGCAGAGGTTTGTAGGACAGTAGCAAATTTCCCTCAAGTGGATGACCTAAGGTTTATCAATCCGTGGGAGGCGTAGGATGAAGATGGTCTCTCTCAAACAACCCTGCAACCAAATAACAAAGAGTCTCTTGTGTCCCCAACACACCCAATACAATGGTAAATTGTATAGGTGCACTAGTTCGGCGAAGAGATGGTGATACAAGTGCAATATGGATGGTAGATATAGGTTTTTGTAATTTGAAAATATAAAAAACAGCAAGGTAACTAATGATAAAAGTGAGCACAAACGGTATTGCAATGCTTCGAAACAAGGCCTAGGGTTCATACTTTCACTAGTGCAAATTCTCTCAACAATAATAACATAATTAGATCATATAACTATCCCTCAACATGAAAAAAAGAGTCACTCCAAAGTCACTAATAGCAGAGAACAAACGAAGAGATTATTGTAGGGTACGAAACCACCTCAAAGTTATTCTTTCCGATCAATCCATTGGGCTATTCCTACAAGTGTCACAAACAGCCCTAGAGTTCGTAGTAAAATAACACCTTAAGACACAAATCAACCAAAACCCTAATGTCACCTAAAGTATCTGCGGGTATGATTATACGATATGCATCCCACAATCTCAGATTCATCTATTCAACCAACACAAAGAACTTCAAAGAGTGCCCCAAAGTTTCTACCGGAGAGTCAAGACGAAAACGTGTGCCAACCCCTATGCATAGATTCCCAAGGTCACGGAACCCGCAAGTTGATCACCAAAACATACATCAAGTGAATCAATATAATACCCCATTGTCACCACAGGTATCCCACGCAAGACATACATCAAGTGTTCTCAAATCCTTAAAGACTCAATCCGATAAGATAACCTCAAAGGGAAAACTCAGTCCATTACAAGAAGGTAGAGGAGAAACATCATGAGATCCAACTATAGTAGCAAAGCTCGCGGTACATCAAGATCGTGCCAAATCAAGAACACGAGAGAGAGAGAGAGAGAGAGAGATCAAACACATAGCTACTAGTACATACCCTCAGCCCCGAGGGTGAACTACTCCCTCCTCGTCATGGAGAGTGCCGGGATGATGAAGATGGCCATCGGTGATGATTCCCCCCTCCGGCAGGGTGCCGGAATAGGGTCCCGATTGGTTTTTGGTGGCTACAAAGGCTTGCAGCGGCGAAACTCCCGATCTAGGTTTCCTTTCGGGGGTTTATGTCTTTATAGGAATTTTTGGCGTCGGTCTCACATCATGGGGGGCTCCGAGTCATCCACGAGGCAGGGGGGTAGGGCGCGCCCTCCACCCTCATGGATGGCTTGGGACTCTTCTGGCTCAACTATTTTACTCCGGGGGCTTCTTTTGGTCCATCAAAAATCATCAAAAATTGGCACGTCAATTGGACTCTGTTTGGTAATCCTTTTCTGTAAAACTCAAAAACAAGGAAAAAACAGAAACTGGCACTGGCTCTAGGTTAATAGGTTAGTCCCAAAATCATATAAAATAGCATATAAATGCATATAAAACATAAAAGATGGATAATATAATAGCATGGAACAATCAAAAATTATAGATGCGTTGGAGACATATCAGCCACCACTTAAGCCAGCCCTGCCGCCCCATCCAACCCTAGCCTCCCCTCGATGCTCCTCCAATCGATCCGCTACATCCATCCTATCCCGGACGACGAAAACAAATTCTATGAGATCGGATCTCATTCTGCAACACATGAGACCCACTCGGATGGTTGCCACGTGGCCTTTACAATCTCAAAGCATGAATCCCAATATCCCATCTCCCACCGGTTTTCAATCACAAGTAGTGATCCCGTTGTATATGTATCCTAATTGTTGTATATGACACACATACGTACGCAACTCCCACAATCGACTTAGGGTTCGCTCGTTCTCCTGTTGCTCTCGACCATGGCGGCACCGAGCGACCTCGTCGCCGGTGCCCACGCGGCAGCACAGAGCACACTACCAAGTCTTCGTGTCCATGGACGCGCCGAACGACCTCGCCGCCGCCGGCTGCACGCGACGTTTCTGGCCAGGCGGGCTCCTTCTCGACGGCGGCCATGCGGCAAGACGTCGTCGTGGGTCGCAGGACCAACTCCTTGTCAATGGCGGTCGCGCGCCAAGACGCATTGAATTGCTATGCTCCATGCTGTTGCATTCGCTCACGCCAGCAGAACGTCATCAGCAGGACCAACGCCTCTTCGACGTTTTTCATTGAACTGCTCCATGCTACTCTACCTGAACATCATCAACTCAACCTGATAGCTTTATGCATATCAGAAGTTCATGAGTGCCTACTGATCTCTATAGATAGTATAATCTTTATCATTGCATGAGTGTGTACTTGCTGGGATGTAGGATCCATGTGTATGAAATCCATGTACTGCTATGAATATTTTCTGAACTACTTACTGATAACCCAAATTTATTGATTCGACACAAGGGGAGCCAAAGAATATTCTCAAGTGTTAGCAGTTGAGTTGACAATTCAACCACACCTGGATAACTTAGTATCTGTAGCAAAGTAGTATGATAGTAACGGCAACAGTAGCAAAAGTAATATTTTTGGGTTTTGTAGTAATTGTAACAATAGCAACGGATAAGTAAATAAGCAAAGAACAATATGTGAAAAGCTCGTAGGCATTGGATTGGTGATGGAGAATTATACCGGATGCGGTTCATCATGTAACAGTCATAACATAGGGTGACACAGAACTAGCTCCAATTCATCAATGTAATGTAGGCATGTATTCCGAATATTAGTTCTTTGAGAATCCTGCTCAATTCTCTTAGGGTGGCCTTCAGGATACAAAGGTTCCTGAGTCCTCTTACTAGTTCTAGTAGCCACTCTAACAACATAGTCATTGTTCTTACTATTTAATTCATTGAGCAAATCATTCTGAGCTTTCAGTACTTGTTCTACTTGAGTGGTAACCATAGAAGCATGTTTACTAATGAGTTTAAGTTCACCTTTAACTCTAGACATATAATCACTCAAGTGTTCAAGCATATAAGAATTGTGTTTCAATTGTCTACCAACATAAGCATTGAAGTTTTCTTGTTTGACAATAAAGTTATCAAACTCATCCAAACATTTGCTAGCAAACTTAGTAGGAGGGATTTCAGCTTTATCATATCTATAGAGAGAATTTACCTTTACTACCTGTGTCGGGTTATCAAGACTGTGTACTTCTTCAATAGGTAATGGATTAAAATCATGTATTTCTTCAACATGCGGTAAATTAAGACCAATGTATTTCTTCAACAGGAGGTAAATTCTTAACATCTTCAGCTTTAATACCTTTTTCCTTCATAGATTTCTTTGCCTCTTGCATATCTTCAGGACTAAGAAATAGAACACCCCTTTTCTTCGGAGTTGGCTTAGGAGTTGGTTCAGGAAGTGTCCAATTTTCATTAGTCAACATATTATTCAATAGAATTTCAGCTTGATCAACAGTTCTTTCCCTGAAAACACAACTAGCACAACTATCCAGGTGGTCTCTGGAAGCATTGGTTAGTCCATTATAAAAGATATCAAGTATTTCATTTTTCTTAAGAGGATGATCAGGCAAAGCATTAAGTAATTGGAGAAGCCTCCCCCAAGCTTGTGGGAGACTCTCTTCTTCAATTTGCACAAAATTATATATTTCCCTTAAAGCAGCTTGTTTCTTATGAGCAGGGAAATATTTAGCAGAGAAGTAATAAATCATATCCCGGGGACTACGCACACAACCAGGATCAAGGGAATTAAACCATATCTTAGCATCACCCTTTAATGAGAACGAAAATATTTTAAGGATATAATAGTAGCGAGCTTTCTCATCATTAGTGAATAGGGTGGCTATATCATTTAATTTGGTAAGATGTGCCACAACAGTTTCAGATTCATAGCCATAAAAAGGATCAGATTCAACCAAAGTAATTATATCAAGATCAACAGAGAATTCATAATCCTTATCAGTAACAAAGGTAGGTGAAGTAGCATAAGCAGGATCATATTTCATTCTAGCATTCAAAGTTTTTTGTTTCAGCTTAGCTAATAATTTCTTAAGATCACTTCTATCATTGCAAGCAAGAAAGTCTCTAGCAGTTTCTTCATCCATAACATAGCCCTCAGGCACAACAGGCAATTCATATTTAGGGGGAGAGTCTTCATCATCACTTTCATCAATATTATCAGTTTCAATAATTTCATTCTCTCTAGCCCTAGCAAGTTGTTCATCAAGAAATTCACCAAGTGGCACAGTAGTATCAAGCATAGAAGTAGTTTCATCATAAGTATCATGCATAGCAGAAGTGGCATCATCAATAACATGCGACATATCAGAATTAATAGCAGAAGCATGTTTAGGTGTCACAAGCTTACTCAAAACAGAAGGTGAATCAAGTGCAGAGCTAGATGGCAGTTCCTTACCTCCCCTCGTAGTTGAGGGATAAATTTTTGTTTTCTCGTCTTTCAAGTTCTTCATAGTGACCAGCAGATATAAATCCCAAGTGACTCAAAGAATAGAGCTATGCTCCCCGGCAACGGCGCCAGAAAATAATCTTGATAACCCACAAGTATAGGGGATCACAACAGTTTTCAAGGGTAGAGTATTCAACCCAAATTTATTGATTCGACACAAGGGGAGCCAAAGAATATTCTCAAGTATTAGCAGTTGAGTTGTCAATTCAACCACACTTGGATAACTTAGTATCTGCAGCAAAGTATTTAGTAGCAAAGTAGTATGATAGTAACGGTAACAGTAGCAAAAGTAATATTTTTGGGTTTTGTAGTAATTGTACCAACAGCAACGGATAAGTAAATAAGCTAAGAACAATATGTGAAAAGCTCATACGCATTGGATCGGTGATGGAGAATTATGCCAGATGCGGTTCAGCATGTAACAGTCATAACATAGGGTGACATAGAACTAGCTCCAATTCATCAATGTAATGTAGGCATGTATTCCGAATATAGTCATACGTGCTTATGGAAAAGAACTTGCATGGCATCTTTTGTCCTACCCTCCCGTGGCAGCGGGGTCCTAATGGAAACTAAGGGATATTAAGGCCTCCTTTTAATAGAGTACCGGACCAAAGCATTAACACATAGTGAATGCATGAACTCCTCAAACTATGGTCATCACCTGGAGTGGTCCCGATTATTGTCACTTCGGGGTTGCCGGATCATAACACATAGTAGGTGACTATAGACATGCAAGATAGGATCAAGAACTCACATATATTCATGAAAACATAATAGGTTCAGATCTGAAATCATGGCACTCGGGCCCTAGTGACAAGCATTAAGCATAGCAAAGTCATAGCAACATCAATCTCAGAACATAGTGGATACTAGGGTCAAACCCTAACAAAACTAACTCAATTACATGATAAATCTCATCCAACCCATCACCGTCCAGCAAGCCTACGATGGAATTACTCACGCACGGCGGTGAGCATCATGAAATTGGTGATGCAGGATGGTTGATGATGACGATGGCGACGGATTCCCCTCTCCGGAGCCCCGAACGGACTCCAGATCAGCCCTCCCGAGAGAGTTTAGGGCTTGGCGGCGGCTCTGTATCGTAAAACGCGATGAATCTTTCTCCCTGGTTTTTTTCTCCCCGAACACGAATATACGGAGTTGGAGTTGAGGTCGGTGGAGCTCCAGGGGGCCCACGAGGCAGGGGGCGCGCCCCCCACCCTCATGGAGAGGGTGTGGGCCCCCTGGCCTTGATTCTTTCGCCAGTATTTTTTATATTTTCCAAAAATAATCTCCGTGAAGTTTCAGGTCATTCTGAGAACTTTTGTTTCTGCACAAAAATAACACCATGGCAATTCTGCTGAAAACAGCGCCAGTCTAGGTTAGTTCCATTCAAATCATGCGAGTTAGAGTCCAAAACAAGGGCAAAAGTGTTTGGAAAAGTAGATACGACGGAGACGTATCAACTCCCCCAAGCTTAAACCGTTGCTTGTCCTCAAGCAATTCAGTTGATAAACTAAAAGTGATAAAGAAAAACTTTTAGAAACTCTGTTTGCTCTTGTTGTTGTGAATATGTAAAGCCAGCATTCAAGTTTTCAGCAAAGATTATGAACTAACCATATTCACAATAACTCTTAGGTCTCATGTTTACTCATATCAATGGCATAATCAACTAGCGAGCAATAATAATAAATCTCGGATGACAACGCTTTCTCAAAACAATCATGATATGATATAACAAGATGGTATCTCGCTAGCCCTTTCTGAGACCGCAAAACATAAATGCAGAGCACCTTTAAAGATCAATGATTGACTAAAGATTGTAATTCATGGTAAAAGAGATCTAGTCATAGTCATACCCAATATAAATTAATAGTAATGGATGCAAATGACAGCGGTGCTCTCCAGCTGTTGCTTTTTAATAAGAGGGTGATGACTCAACATAAAAGTAAATAGATAGGCCCTTCGCAGAGGGAAGCAGTGATTTGTAGAGGTGCCAGAGCTCGATTTTGAAATAGAGATCAATAATATTTTGAGCGGCATACTTTCATTGTCAACATAACAACCAAGAGATGGCGATATCTTCCATGCTACACACATTATAGGCGGTTCCCAAACAGAATGGTAAAGTTTATACTCCCCCTCCACCAACAAGCATCAATCCATGGCTTGCTCGAAACAACGAGTGCCTCCAACTAACAAGACTCCCGGGGGAGTTTTGTTTGCAATTATTTTGATATGGTTTGCATAAAGCATGGGACTGGGCATCCCGGTGACCAGCCATTTTCTCGTGAGTGAGGAGCGGAGTCCACTCCTCTTGAGAATAACCCGCCTAACATGGAAGATACGGACATCCCTAGTTGATACATGAGCTATTCGAGCATACAAAACAGAATTTCATTTGAAGGTTTAGAGTTTGGCACATACAAATTTACTTGGAACGGCAGGTAGATACCGCATATAGGAAGGTATGGTGGACTCATATGGCATAACTTTGGGGTTTAAGGGATTGGATGCACAAGCAGTATTCCCGCTTAGTACAAGTGAAGGCTAGAAAAAGACTGGGAAGCGACCAACTAGAGAGCGACTACAGTCATGAACATGCATTAAGATTAATGAACATTGAGTGCAAGCATGAGTAGGATATAATCCACCATGAACATAAATATCGTGAAGGCTATGTTGATTTGTTTCAACTACATGTGTGAACATGTGCCAAGTCAAGTCACTTGAATCATTCAAAGGAGGATACCACCTTATCATACCACATCACAACCATTTTAATAGCATGTTGGCACGCAAGGTAAACCATTATAAACTCCTAGCTAATTAAGCATAGCATAAGCAACTATAATCTCTAAGTGTCATTGCAAACATGTTTATTCATAATAAGCTGAATCAGGAACGATGAACTAATCATATTTACAAAAACAAGAGAGGTCGAGTTCATACCAGCTTCTCTCATCTCAATCAATCCATCATATATCATCATAATTGCCTTTCACTTGCACGACCGAACGATGTGAATATTAATAATAGTGCACGTGCATTGGACTAAGCTGGAATCTGCGAGCATTCAATAAACAGGAAAAGACAAGGCAATACGGGCTCTTGGTTAAATCAACAATAATGCATATAAGAGCCACTTTAACAATTTCATTATGGTCTTCTCCTATCGACCCCCAAAGAAAAGAGAAGAAATAAAACTATTTACACGGGAAAGCTCCCAACAAGCAAAAGAAGAACAAGAAATCTTTTTTTGGGTTTTCTTTTTAATTACACTACTACAGCAAGAAAAGTAAACTAGCTAAAGGCTACTACTAATTTTTTTTGTTTTTTCTTAAGGTTTATCAAACACACAAGAAGAAAGCATGAAAAGGAAAATAAACTAGCATGGATATTACAGTGAAAAAGTATGAGCACCGACAACTAGCAATGGGTGTGTGAACATGAATGTAATGTCGGTGAGGAATACGTACTCCCCCAAGCTTAGGGTTTTGGCCTAAGTTGGTCTACTGCCACGGCTGGCCTGGCGGATATCCAAAGTTATAGTTGGGGTCGTACTGAGATGCAGCAGTTATTGCATCGTGGGCTGCAGCTTGGAGGCGAGCTATCTCAGCCCTCCTCTCGCACTCGTTCCCCTCCTCCCTGGTTATGAAATATCTCCCCTTCGCCTGAAAGTCAAAGAAAGCCGGAGCAGGGAGAGCGACGTGATAGGTGCGTCGTCTGTCAAAGATTAGTTGGTACTGGAGGAACCGATCGTTCCTCTCAACAAAATGATGACAAACCATAGCCTCATAATCTAAATAAACAGGAGGCAACTCAATATCATACTCACGTATGGGTACACCAAGAAAATTAGCTAAACGGGTTGCATAAATTCCACCAAAGAAATCTCCATTAAATCTATTATTATGCAACCTACATGCAACAATGGCTCCCAAATTATAATGTTTATCTCCTAATACAGCACTCCTGAGAACACTGAGGTCAGGGACACACATGTGGCATGCTTCATCCTTACCATTTATGCACCTACCTATGAAGAGAGCAAAATAATGCATAGCAGGAAAATGAATGCTCCATATGGTAACTTGTGTTATATCTCTAGACTCCCCCACAGTTATACTAGCAAGAAAATCTCTAAACTCAGATTTGCGAGGCTCACTAGTACTACCCCATTGTGGAAGTTTGCAAGCAGTGGTAAAATCCTCTAAGTCCATAGTGTAAGAATATTCGTAGAGGTCAAACAGGACAGTTTGAGAATTGCGTGATGATGAAAATTCAAACCTCCTCACAAAGGAATCAGTGAGATAGTAATGCTGACGGCACTTATCTGCCTTGAAGCTCACAAGATCAGCGTTACGCACATGTGCGTTAAATTCTTCCTTGATTCCTGCTTGATCCATGAAGTCCTCTGAAGGCCATTCACAAGCCCGCACTTGAGCTTCCCTTGGTGGTTCATCATCGGCATCGCGCATTGCGAGCCTGGGTCCTTGCTTCCTTGAAGGGCCACCTTGGTACATTTTCCTAAACATATTTCTTCCTCTGAAAAATTTCCGAAAATTTTAGTAACTTCAAAATAAAAGTGAACTGAACTTAACAAAATTGATAGCAACTACTCCTACAAGTGCCTAGAGACTATATCATGCATTAGAACTACTTGGAACCATATAAATTTGACATGCAAGCTCAAGAACATGGTCACCTAGGTAGCAAAAATTTGCAATGAATAATGCACTAGAACAAAAACTAATTGGACCATTGGAGGTGTCACATACCAATGAACAATCCCCCAAAGCAGTTTTGTGAGAGGTGCTTTGAGCAAGGAGATCGAAAATCGCAGCAAAATGAGCTAGAACTCGTGCTTGAGCTGGTTGGTGATTTTTTTGGGAGGAAGAAGGAGTGTGTGGATGCTGGAATAAGTGGAGGGGAGCCACCGTGGGCCCACGAGGCAGGGGGCGCGCCTAGGGTGGTGGGCGCGCCCTGGACCCTCGTGGCCAGGTGCTTGCTCCCCCTGCTGTGTTCTCAGTGCCATATATTCTCAAATATTCCAGAAATAATCATATTTAAATTTCAGTGCATTTGGAGAACTTTTATTTTTGGGGTATTTTTATATTGCACGGATAATTCAGGAAAAAGACAGAAAAATACTATTTTTACTTTATTTTAACTAAATAACAGAAAGTAAAAGGAGGGTACAGAAGGTTGTGCTTTCTAACTTCATCCATCTCATGCTCATCAAAAGGAATATACTAACAAGGTTGATCAAGTCTTGTTAACAAACTCATTCCGAATAACATGGAACCGGAGAAATTTCGAATAACACTATGTTACCTCAACGGGGATATGCACGTCCCCAATAATAAGAATATCATATTTCTTCTTGACAGTAGGAAGGGGAAATTCAAAACCTCCAAAAATAATCGATGGAATTTGTCCAATAGAATTGACACTGTGGACTTGAGGTTGTTTCCTCGGAAAGTGTACCGTATGCTCATTACCATTAACATGAAAAGTGACAATGCCTTTGTTGCAATCAATAACAGCCCTGCAGTATTCAGAAAGGGTCTTCCAAGAATAATAGACATACTATCGTCCTCGGGAATATCAAGAATAACAAAGTCTGTTAAAACAGTAACGTTTGCAAGCACAACAGACACATCCTCACAAATACCGACACGTATAGCAGTTGATTTATCGGCCATTTGCAAAGATATTTCAGTAGGTGTCAACTTATTCAAATCAAGTCTACGATATAAAGAGAGAGGCATAACACTAACACCGGCTCCAAGATCACATAAAGCAGTTCTAACATAATTTCTTTTAATGGAGCATGGTATAGTGGGTACTCCTGGATCTCCAAGTTTCTTAGGTATTCCACCCTTAAAAGTATAATTAGCAAGCATGGTGGAAATTTCAGCTTCCGGTATCATTCTTTTATTAGTAACAATTTCTTTCATATACCTAGCATAAGGATTCATTTTGAGCATATCAGTTAAACGCATACGCAAGAAGATAGGTCTAATCATTTCAGCAAAGCGCTCAAAATCCTCATCATCCTTTTTCTTGGATGGTTTGGGAGGAAAAGGCATGGGTTTCTGAACCCATGGTTCTCTTTCTTTACCGTGCTTCCTAGCGACAAAGTCTCTCTTATCATAACGTTGATTCTTTGATTGTGGGTTATCAAGATCAACAGCAGGTTCTATTTCTACATCATTGTCATTGCTAGGTTGAGCATCAACATGAACATCATCATTAACATTATCACTAGGTTCATGTTCATTTCCAGATTGTGTTTCAGCATCAGAGATAGAAATATCATTGGGATTCTCAGGTGTGTCAATAATAGGTACACTAGTAGCATGTAGAGTCCTATCATTTTTCTTTTTCTTATTTTTAGAAGGACTAGGTGCATCTATATTAGTTCCTTGAGAATCCTGCTCAATTCTCTTCGGGTGGCTTTCAGGGTACAAAGGTTCCTGAGTCGTCTTACCAGTTCTAGTAGCCACTCTAACAGCATAGTCATTGTTCTTACTATTTAATTCATTGAGCAAATCATTCTGAGCTTTCAGTACTTGTTCTACTTGAGTGGTAACCATAGAAGCATGTTTACTAATGAGTTTAAGTTCACCTTTAACTCTAGACATATAATCACTCAAGTGTTCAAGCATATAAAAATTTTGTTTCAATTGTCTACCAACATAAGCATTGAAGTTTTCTTGTTTGACAATAAAGTTATCAAACTCATCCAAACATTGGCTAGCAAACTTAGTAGGAGGGATTTCAGCTTTATCATATCTATAGAGAGAATTTACCTTTACTACCTGTGTCGGTTTATCAAGACTGTGTACTTCTTCAATAGGTAATGGATTAAAATCATGTATTTCTTCAACATGTGGTAAATTAAGACCATGTATTTCTTCAACAGGAGGTAAATTCTTGACATCTTCAGCTTTAATACCTTTTTCCTTCATAGATTTCTTTGCCTCTTGCATATCTTCACGACTGAGAAATAGAACACCCCTTTTCTTCGGAGTTGGCTTAGGATTTGGTTCAGGAAGTGTCCAATTTTCATTAGTCAACATATTATTCAATAGAATTTCAGCTTGATCAACAGTTCTTTCCCTGAAAACAGAACCAGCACAACTATCCAGGTGGTCTCTGGAAGCATCGATTAGTCCATTATAAAAGATATCAAGTATTTCATTTTTCTTAAGAGGATGATCAGGCAAAGCATTAAGTAATTGGAGAAGCCTCCCCCAAGCTTGTGGGAGACTCTCTTCTTCAATTTGCACAAAATTATATATTTCCCTTAAAACAGCTTGTTTCTTATGAGCAGGGAAATATTTAGCAGAGAAGCAATAAATCATATCCTTGGGACTACACACACAACTAGGATCAAGAGAATTAAACCATATCTTAGCATCACCATTTAATGAGAACGGAAATATTTTAAGGATACAATAGTAGCGAGCTTTCTCATCATTAGTGAATAGGGTGGCTATATCATTTAATTTGGTAAGATGTGCCACAACAGTTTCAGATTCATAGCCATAAAAAGGATCAGATTCAACCAAAGTAATTATATCAGGATCAACAGAGAATTCATAATCCTTATCAGCAACAAAGGTAGGTGAAGTAGCATAAGCAGGATCATATTTCATTCTAGCATTCAAAGTTTTTTGTTTCAGCTTAGCTAATAATTTCTTAAGATAACTTCTATCATTGCAAGCAAGAAAGTCTCTAGCAGTTTCTTCATCCATAATATAGCCCTCAGGCACAACAGGCAATTCATATTTAGGGGGAGACTCTTCATCATCACTTTCATCAATATTATCAGTTTCAATAATTTCATTCTCTCTAGCCCTAGCAAGTTGTTCGTCAAGAAATTCACCAAGTGGCACAGTAGTATCAAGCATAGAAGTAGTTTCATCATAAGTATCATGCATAGCAGAAGTGGCATCATCAATAACATGCGACATATCAGAATTAATAGCAGAAGCAGGTTTAGGTGTCGCAAGCTTACTCAAAACAGAAGGTGAATCAAGTGCAGAGCTAGATGGCAGTTCCTTACCTCCCCTCGTAGTTGAGGGATAAATTTTTGTTTTCTCGTCTTTCAAGTTCTTCATAGTGACCAGCAGATATAAATCCCAAGTGACTCAAAGAATAGAGCTATGCTCCCTGGCAACGGCGCCAGAAAATAGTCTTGATAACCCAGAAGTATAGGGGATCACAACAGTTTTCGAGGGTAGGGTATTCAACCCAAATTTATTGATTCGACACAAGGGGAGCCAAAGAATATTCTCAAGTATTAGCGGTTGAGTTGTCAATTCAACCACACCTGGATAACTTAGTATCTGGAGCAAAGTATTTAGTAGCAAAGTAGTATGATAGTAACGGTAACAGTAGCAAAAGTAATATTTTTGGGTTTTGTGGTAATTGTAACAATAGCAACGGATAAGTAAATAAGCTAAGAACAATATGTGAAAAGCTCGTAGGCATTGGATCGGTGATGGAGAATTATGCCGGATGTGGTTCATCATGTAACAGTCATAACATAGGGTGACACAGAACTAGCTCCAATTCATCAATGTAATGTAGGCATGTATTCCGAATATAGTCATACGTGCTTATGGAAAAGAACTTGCATGACATATTTGGTCCTACCCTCCCGTGGCAGCGGGGTCCTAATGGAAGCTAAGGGATATTAAGGCCTCCTTTTAATAGAGTACCGGACCAAAGCATTAACACATTGTGAAAACATGAACTCCTCAAACTATGGTCACCACTGGGAGTGGTCCCGTTTATTGTCACTTCGGGGTTGCCGGATCATAACACATAGTAGGTGACTATAGACTTGCAAGATAGGATCAAGAACTCACATATATTCATGAAAACATAATAGGTTCAGATCTGAAATCATGGCACTCGGGCCCTAGTGACAAGCATTAAGCATAGCAAAGTCATAGCAACATCAATCTCAGAACATAGTGGATACTAGGGATCAAACCCTAACAAAACTAACTCGATTACATGATAAATCTCATCCAACCCATCACCGTCCAGCAAGCCTACGATGGAATTACTCACACACAGCGGTGAGCATCATGAAATTGGTGATGGAGGATGGTTGATGATGACGATGGCGACGGATTCCCCTCTCCGGAGCCCCGAACGGACTCCACATCAGCCCTCCCGAGAGAGTTTAGGGCTTGGCGGCGACTTTATATCGTAAAACGCGATGAATCATTCTCCCTGATTTTTTTCTCCCCGAACACGAATATATGGAGTTGGAGTTGAGGTCGGTGGAGCTCCAGGGGGCCCACGAGGCAGGGGGTGCGCCCAGGGGGGCAGGCGCGCCCCCCACCCTCGTGGAGAGGGTGTGGGCCCCCTGGCCTTGTTTCTTTCGCCAGTATTTTTTATATTTTCCAAAAATAATCTCCGTGAAGTTTTAGGTCATTCCGAGAACTTTTGCTTCTGCACAAAAATAACACCATGGCAATTCTGCTGAAAATAGCGTCAGTCCAGGTTAGTTCCATTCAAATCATGCGAGTTAGAGTCCAAAACAAGGGCAAAAGTGTTTGGAAAAGTAGATACAAGGGCAAAAGGGTTAGTTCCATTCAAAGCAAAGTAGCGTAAGTATTTCCCTCAGTTTTTGAGAACCAAGATATCAATCCAGTAGGAGGCCACACGCAAGTCCCTCATACCTACACAAACAAATAAGAACCTTGCAACCAACGCAATAAAGGGGTTGTCAATCCCTTCACGGCCACTTGCAAAAGTGAGATCTGATAGAGATGATAAGATAATATTTTTAGTATTTTTATGATAAAGACTGAAAGTAAAGAAGGCAAAATAAACGGCGACATAAATAGCTTGTTGACGGGAGATTAATATGATAGAGAATAGACCTGGGGGCCATAGGTTTCACTAGGGGCTTCTCTCAAGATAGCATAAGTATTACGGTGGGTGAACAAATTATTGTCGAGCAATTGATAGAAAAGTGCATAATTATGAGAATATCTAGGCATGATCATGTATGTAGGCATCACGTCCGCGACAAGTAGACCGACTCCTGCCTGCATCTACTACTATTACCCCACACATCGACCGCTATCCAGCATGCATCTAGAGTATTAAGTTCATAAGAATAGAGTAACGCATTAGGTAACACTACAAAAAAATACACTTCCGTGATGATATGTGTTTGTCACAGTAGGTCACGTTTTCTGTCATGCATGTACATCCATGACAAATTTATGACAGAATCAAGATAGTCATACATGTGTTGTCGTAGAAGTGTTCCATGACATTACCAAAATTATCATCACGGAAGTGTCCACTTCCATGACGATAAATCGTGCGTCACAGAAGTGCTTTGGTCAAGGGTGACCGACACGTGGCATCCACCGTAACGGAACGCCGTTAAACTATCGGGTCCGGTTTTGGATCCGATAACCCGTTAACAGCCCCGACCAATGGGGATTTTCCATGTGTAAAATCATCATTGGCTGGAGGAAACACGTGTCGGCTCACCATTGGGACAGATGTCATCCACTAATTGGGCTCAAAGCGACTATGATACGTCAACACGTGGCACGGCCCAACAGAGGCCCATTCCTGTGAAATGGCCGGCCCGTTTGACTTGGTCAAAAGGTGGCGGGCCGGCCCACGGCAAGCCTGTTAACGACATGTTCGCATATAGCCCATTTACAGCCTGCTAACCCAGGGCCCGTTTACGGCCTATCCGAATTAGGCCCAGTAGCGTCATCTGGGCCATCCAATATAATTGCAGCCCGTTTTAACTTCCGGCCCATGTATGGCCTATGACGTCTTTCAGCCTATATGAGGCCCTTAGTAACCCTCGGCCCCTTAACGGCCCGTGGTAAAACTGGCTCATAACGAACAGTGTATCACTTTACACCCATTAATGGCCCATTATTCCGTTGGGCCATTTCCAGCCCATGTTATCTTTCGGCCTTCTCAGGGCCCATTTATTCTTGGGCTCATTTCCAGCATTCAGTTACTTACAGCTCGTTACTGTCATTTTCTGCTTGTGGGCCAAATTCAGCCCGTGGTTACAGTCGGCCCGTTTGTGGCCCGTTAATACGTTGGGCCGTTTTCATGTAAAAAACCGTTGGGCTATTTTCATAGAGTTAGCAAATATGGCCTATTAACAGCCCGTTATTGTCCACGAATAGTACGGCCCATGACTGGTGAAATGATGATACGCCCCATAGAAGGCCCATGGATCCTACGGCCCGTAAAAGGCCCATGAATCGTACGGCCCATAGAAGGCACATGGATCCTACGGCCCGTATAGAAGGCCAATGGATCCTACAGCCCGTAGAAGGCCCATGGATCATACGGCCCGCAGGAGGCCCATGGTTACAATAGTCCGAGTGTTGCCATGATTATTTTGGCCTAGTTTCCAAAAATAGGTTATTGTGGCCACTAGAAAAACACAGAAAAAGAACTGCAGTGACTACAAGCAAACAACTAAACAAGACAATGAGGAAATAAATAAGCAAGAAATTAACGCTGGCATATTACCGCTATTACACATATTACATCCACTGGGCATCAAAGTTCGCCACCAGTGCAAATATAGGGAACAAAGCAGCATATTACATACACTGGCCGTCAAAATTGGCCAGCAGTGCAAATAAACACGGCAGCAAAACAAGAGCATAACTGAAACAACTTCAGAAGAGCTCAAGAAACGTGGTATCCACCATGCTGGCAATAAGCTTAGCAAGCTTATTAGCTTTGTCCTGTTTGGCGCTAAAATCCTCCAACGCTTGCTGTTGCACCAGAAAGTATGCATCTGAATGCTCCAGGGACTTCCGCAGTCCTTCTTCTGCTTGTCGCAGCACAGGTGATCAATGTCTTTCAGCTTGTAGTTGAGACTCAAGAAACCGAACTGATTCAGGCAGTGAGTTTGAATAGCTTGTGCAAGCGGTAGTGGCCAGTAACTCGAACACTAAACCAAGACAGGACTTTGGGGTTGTCTCACTGTCATCGAGATAGTCTTCCTTAGCTGTTTTATCAGCTTTGTTGGAGAACAACAAGGATGTGTCACTATGCTGAACCTTATCTGCATTACTTCCTTTACCATTGCTTAATAAGGCACTCTTCCCCAATATTCTGTCAGCATTCTAAAAGAAGACACAAGCAGACACATAACAGGTTTAGCATGTACTAGTATATGAAACTTATTTCGGTGAACCAGTTCATTAGTAAGGTGGATAGGATTAAACTACCAAGTCTTCTATTGCCAAGTACTAGTACATAATAAAAGCATCAAACAAACATATATCTATGTCCTATGGTCACTGCATTGTCTTGCCAAATCAAAATAGAGACACGGTTCAAATCATATCAGTTCAAGAGAAAGCAGCAGTGAAAGAATACAAAGCGTGGGAAACTACACGGCACAACAAGATTTCAGATGGGTACCATGGGTCTACATGTACAACAACACTATTTGCTCTGTTGTGATGCTAGTAATGTGCATGATATGAGAAGTCAACTGTATACACAATTGAAATTGAAATCAACAGAGCTATTGATAAGAGCAAGCCTGTTAAAGAAACATGCATGAACATACCTGCTGTGCCATTGGAGTTTCGATTGGATCCTTCAATTTAAAAATAAGTTTGTATGAGTAAATACAGTGATACAAGAGCAAAGCAGTATGCACGATAGCAATCATAGTTAAAAAGGCGCGCCTAAGCGAGCGCTTAAGCGCGCTTAGGCTCTAGGCGCTGGCAAAATGCATTGCGCATAACTACGCTTAATCTATGCATAACTGCGCATAAGCATGCGCTTTGGTCAGTAAAGCGCAAGGCGGTGGCAAAACGCACAATTAACGCCTAGCTCTTTTTTGAACTATGATAGCAATAGAATCTTAAATTAGAACAGTTGTTCTTCAGGTTTAGGCACTTGTTATACATGAACAGAGTACAGTAAAATGCAAGAATATAGTACTTAACAATAGAAAATGAGCTCATAGACCTTACCACATTCTTGGTTCAGGACCAGTACAGAACAAGGTGTTCCCAGTCATCGTCCAGTAAATGTGTCTCGGGAGAACGTAAGGGAATTTGATGAGTTTCTTTGCGGGTGAAGTACGTTTTCTTTAGGTAATTTCGATACTGCCACCAAGCATTCTTGAAGATAGCAGAGGTATTAGCATAGGTTACCTCATCCTGAGTTTCCAAATCGGTCCTTCTCTATAGAAAAAAATGGGAAAATTTGTTGTATTATAACCATCACGGAGGTAGGATGTATGGGACAAAGCAAAGTAACTGCCATGAATAACATTACTTACACATAACTCCTGGACAAACACCTGCAACTGGCATTTTCCTTCATCTTCAGTATAATATTTCCAAGATGGGAAGATACGCACATACGATTTAACAACATCAAATGTGATAGATGCTAAACTACGACTAGCTGGTTGTGCTTCCTCCACAGGAATAGGCGTACTAATTGGTGGAGTTCGGGTTCGTCATGGTAGTACTGGCCCTTTGGGCACTGGAGCTGCCTTACTAACTGCTCTTGTTTGGGAGCTCTGTGGTGGAGATGGTGTTGTGTCAACATGAACTGGGTCT
Source organism: Triticum aestivum (assembly GCF_018294505.1). Classification (NCBI taxonomy): domain Eukaryota; kingdom Viridiplantae; phylum Streptophyta; class Magnoliopsida; order Poales; family Poaceae; genus Triticum; species Triticum aestivum. Next base: position 513,713,583 of record NC_057802.1, on the reverse strand, counting down.
CTATCTGCTGGGCTTGGGGTTAGATTGGGTGAAGCTGGTTCTCTATCCATCGCAGTAGGGGTACAATCTGCGAGAGTTTGGGTTATGTGTGGTAGGGATGGTTCTCCTGCATGTACAACCGGGGTGCTATCTCCACCAAGAGGTAGCACTGTTTTATTTGAAGACCGTGTTTTTAGTCCGCTAGATGCTGGCATCACCCGCTCCAATTCAAATGGCTGATAAACAGGAAACATAGTTGAATGTACAGACATTGTATGAGAGACAGATGCAATAGATAGTGTGGAAAAAAAGAGGGCATGAAATAGTTGACATGTATATTGTTTAACTAAAACGGATAGCATGACATAATTTCACATATATGACGTCTATCTAAACTGGATAGCATAGCATAACATAATTCAAAGATATGATGAATAACTAAACAGGATCGCATGACATAATTCACCTACATGTTATCTAAGTAATCAGGATCGCATCATTTAATTCACATATGTGATTTATATGCTAAACAGAGGGCATTAGATATGATGTTTGAACTAAGAACATGATGTTGAATATTGTGTATATGATGTCTAAACTATGCAATGCAAGACACCATATGCATGATATGAGCAGTATAACTGTGCCAAGTTAGAGCATACACCTCGGTGGGGGAATAGGACTGGTCATCTGTCTCTGAATCCATCTCTGAGGAGCTATCAGGACCCAACAAGAGATCTGCTTCGACAGGTAGCATTGTCTGCTCTGAAGGCCTTGTTTTCACTCCAGATTTTTCAATCTCCCACCCAAATGGCTGATTCACAAGAAGAGTAGTTTAATGTACAAACATTGTCGACAAATGGAAATGTAATGAAGAAAAGGATGGGCAAGATATCATTCAAATATATGATGCCTGGTTAAACTGGATGGCATTGCACATTTCACGTATATTATGGCTGGCTAAAAGACATGAGACTGCATAATTCCCATATATGATATAGAAACTAAACAGGTGGCATTACAGAACATGTCTAAACTAAGCAGATGACATATGATGTCAAAACTAGGCACTGCAAGGCAACATATGATTGCATGACTAACATCATCATGCCAAGGTAGAGCAAACACCTTGGGGGTAAATAGGAGTGGTCAACGGCGTCTAAATCTGCCTCAGAACAGATATCTTCCTCTGGATTACATTCTGGAGAGGGGTGGGGAGGGTTTTCCATTGAACCCACCATGGAGCGATGTCTGCATGACATTGTATTTCCGCGCAAAACTCTTCTCTTTTTCTCTACATGTTTAGCATGACTGTGTACAATATCTGACATGCATACAAAAAATAAGGAGAGCATGCAGAAATTTAGAGTGCTGGTAACAACCAGTGGATGGATCCAAAAATAATGATAGATGGCTGATGATTGCTTTAATTTAATAAAAAGACAGATGATGATTGCTTTACTATTTGTTTCCCACCCAAGATGTAGCGACCAGACCTCAAATGGCCTGTGCTGCTGTGCACCAATGTCATCCCTGGATTAGTAATGCTGACACGCACAGTACAAATGGAGGATTTATAACAGAGTAGCAATCACACACTTATTACATCGAATATCTCCAAAGAGATTAAGTATGATAAACATGGCTTAAGGCCATCTAATAACGATAACAGCGGAAGACTTGGAAGAATAGTGAGTCCATCAACTCCAGCGGCATCACTGAGTATAAGACCACGACCTAAAGCACCTTACTCGTCGTCTGAAAAGTCTGCAACATGAAACGTTGCAGCCCAAAAACGGGTCAGCACATAGAATATGCTGGCAAAGCAACACATAGAGAACAATGAACAATGATAAGGCTATACTATATGCATATATGGCTGGTGGAAAGGCTCTATGGTTACAGTTTTTGCGAAAAGCCAATTTTATCCTACTGCAAAGGAATAAATTTTATTTAACTATCATGGTGGTTGAAACATTGAGAAGGTACCTCCAACTCAATCCCAATTAAGTAACATTATTAACCCAACAAAATTAATTATAAGTATCACGGTGATGAGATTCAAACGATAATCCAAGTACTAGATACTCAAGTTGTCCATAACCGGGGACACGGCTAATCATGATCAGTTTGTACACTCTGCAGAGGTTTGTGCACTTTTCCCCACAAGACTCGATCGCCTCCGCTTGATTCTCGCACTGCCTGATGTTTGAGAAACGGATGACCGCGACATAGTCTTTCAGAAACAGTCACTCTCTACTCTGGATGGACCGGTACACCTACTTTCCCCTACATCTGCTAGTCCACCTCTTCAAGAGATCCTGTAACCTACTCAGCTATGCTAGAGCCCATAATAGCTTGCGGCTACACACGGAAGTTTCTAGCATGAATAATCTTATGATCCCTTTGAGCCTGGGTGGCGGACCTTATACATACAGACAACACTGGGTTCTCCAGGTGCCTCAATCCACCCAGATGTGAGTTTTTAGTTGCCACCTTAAGTTAAACCATTATTAACAATCTCACATCTGTCATGAATGTCTCTCAAACCCAATCCACGTCTACGAGCATAGCATGGCATTGATAAAAGCAACGTAGAAGTAACTCCCAAGGGTTTGATAAAGAACAGGTAATAGGTACTACCTCAACTACTTCCCAATACCCACAGTTTAATTAGATCCTAATCATGCAATGTTTGAGGAAAACAGATCTAATGCAATAAAACTGGGTATGAAGTGGGTATGATCAAAGTGTTACTTGCCTTGCTGATGATCCGCAAAACCTAGCGAGTCGAAGTAACAAGCGGCACACTCCGGGTACTCTATCGCAAACAAACAAGCATACAATTAGTACTCATCTAATGCATAGGTAAAACTCGAAAGAAAGATCCAACCAGAAAGTTCAACTTAAGAACTCCGGTTTGCAAAAAGAATCAACTCGAAAGAAGCAACGAAAGTCAAACGGCGAAAGAAAGAAACTTCGTTTGCTAATCTGGATCTAGGTCAAATTTTACTGTAGCAAAAACTTGTTTGAGTAGGTTAAACGGAAAGAGAATTTCGTGACGAAACTCTAGGCGCTTGAATCACCTGATTCCGATAAACGAGCGAAAAGTTAAACAGATTCAAAAATTCGATCGGAAATCGAATCTGAGAAAATAACGAGAAAATCCGACGAAAAAGAAAAACGGACGAACGGTTAAATAACGGACGTTCGTTAACAGAAAAAAAAACCGATGAATGCGTTCGTTAAAACGAACGGTTCGGTGAACGCTCGTGAAATAAGAAAACCGAAAAAAAACCGATCTAGGGTTTATTTTAAAACAAAAGGTTTTTTTTCAGAAAACCGGTCAACGTTGAAGACGGCCGGCGGCAGTACCTCGTGGCGGGGCTCGCTCCGGCGAGGGGTTCCGGTGGCGGGGCTCGGGGCGGGGTGCGGGGCTCGGGGAGGGGCTCCGGGGCGGCGAGGGGGCGGGGCTCCGGCGACGGGCGGCGAGGCAACGGCGGGCGGCGGCGGCGGCTAGATGCGGCGGCGGCGGCGACGTGCTCCTCCGGCGGCGGTGGTGATGAAAACGGAGGGGGGGTATTTATGGAGGGGGGGGCTAGGGAGGCTTGGGGAAGGGGGCACCGAGGCGGCGGCGGCTCCCGTGGCGAGCTCGGACTCCGGCGGCGGCGTGCTCCCGTGCGGGGAGAGGAGAGCGCGGGTGGGCCGTCGGCTTGGCTCGGCCCAGTCGGCGCGGGCGTTTTTTTCTTAAATAAGTTCCATGGAAAATATTGCGTAGAAAAATAAATAAAAATCAGAAAACTATGAAATAAATTTTCCCCATCTAGTTAGAAAATCTAGAATAGGGTGAACATTTTTAAAATCAAAAATAAATATTTTTGAAAACATGCATATTTTTAAATGCAATAAAAATTGCAAATAAAATCCGATAAATTCCAAATAATGATTTTTAACATTTTTCCTCCAGTATTTCAATATTTTGGAGAAGTCATATTTTCTTCTCTCGTTTATTTAAAATGAAATATTTTTCCGGAGAGAAAAATAACTAAAAATCCCAATCCTCGTTTGAAAAATCAAATAAGAAAATTCGAGAAAATCCCCAACTCTCTCCGAGGGTCCTTGAGTTGCTTAGGATTTATCGAGGATTTGTCAAAATGCAACAAAACATGATATGCAAATGATGATCTATGTATAACATTCCAAATTGAAAATTTGGGATGTTACACAAGATGAACAACATAGGCATACCCTAGGTGAACCAGATATTAGACAGAGATACTATTCATTGCTTCCTTGATATGTGCCCCAGAACTAATTTAGAACTCAAGTTTGAACATTAATTTGGACCTGACTTGGAGTCCAAGAGGTGAACAGGACGACAAAGTAGAAGGTAATTTTAAGCAATGCATAACATAAGCAGAAACAAAAGAGCGCGACCTCTCTTGTGGAACCGTGTACTCCTCAGGTTCATCTGCTGAGTCGATGATGGTGATGCCATTGCGGTGGGTGCCGGCGGCAGGGAAGGAGATCTGAGGCGGCGAAAGATGGTCAGGAGTCGTGATGTCTGGTTTGGTGGATGTTTCTGTCGATGGAGCAGCTCAGTTGAGGTGGACGACGTCGCGGCAGGAGTAGGACAAACCACACAAAGTTCCCTTCGACACCTACCTGTAACTGAAGTAATTCTGTAAGGGCTCATTTGGCTTGCATGATTCTAAAAACACAGGGATAGGAAAAACACCAGAATAGGATAGGAATGCACATGGTAAACAGAGCATTTGTAAACACAGGATTTATGTCAACTTGAGTGTTTGGTTTACAGGAAATGGAAGAGCAGAGGAATGCAAAGAAGCATGGCCAAAATAAAGTGAAAACATATGAAAGCGTGTACAATTAGAATGTTATTCTGCCACTAATGCACTTGGTCTTGTTTTCATACATAGGATTTTGAAAAGTAGGTCCAGGTGGATGTTTTGCTTCATTCCTTTCAACAAAATGCATGAATAATTGAATAGTAGAGTGCCATTGGAAAATTCCCTATTGCTATGTTTTTCCGTCGAACCAAAATAGCCCTAATGGATCAACATGAATGTATAGTAATAAGTGATGCAACAAGTGTACAACCTCTTTGCCGTAGCCGTGTCAACCTCAGCATCATTGGGTTGGCCGCTGAAGCAGTTGAGGCACAGGTGGCTGTCGGAGGTGTGGAGGAAGATCTGAGGAATCTGTAGACCGCGTCTAGGGCACTGCTCTGTTGTGATGGATCGTTCTGTCGTTGGATCAGCCCCGGTGAGCCGTAAGACGTCAAGGCTTAAGCAGCACAAGATAGACATCGTCAATCTCAAGTGGGATTCTAATAGCATCTCCAATAGATGATGTAAAATAGATGTAAAATTTACATCACCAAAAACCACCTGACTACAACACATGAGGTAAAAACTGTTGACTCTGAAGTTAACTATCGAAACTGAAATTTACTGTGGAATCTGTATGTTACTGTCGAAACTGAACACAATGGTAGCGGAGAGGCACTTGACATGTAGTTTAGGGAGGGCCTGCAGTTCATCTTCAACATGCACCCCTCTAAGCCGCCAGCCACCACCAGCCGAACCGCCGGCCCCAGCGCCGCCTCGCCGCCCCGAAATAACTCCCCATTGCCGGTCCGCCGCCGCCCCGGCCAGCTCCAGCGCCGCCTCGCCGCCCCGAAACAACTCCCCACCGCCGGTTCGCCGCCGCCCCGGCCAGCCCTATTGGCCCCCGCCCCCACCCTGAACCCTAAGATAGATAGTGGGGTACCTCTCCGGCGAGCCCCCGTCCCCGTTGCGGGTGGTTCTTCCTTAACTCCGGCGAGCCCCCCTCCCACCCCCTGAAAATCGACTGACCCAAAAGTCGATTCAGTCGACTGAAGTGTAGCTAAATCGGAGCAGAGCAGCAACACGAGCGAGGGGGAGAGCAGCAGCAGCAGTGCGAGCGAGCGAGAGCCGGAGCAGCAGCAGCAGCGCGAGCGAGCGAGAGCCGGAGCAGCAGCAGCAGATCCGGCTGGTATGGACGCGTCGCCGAAGGGGCCTCGCACTGGGGGAGAGCCACCATGGAGATGTCGCCCGCGGCGCCGGCTTCAAGGTAGCCGCTCCATGGGGGTGCGGGATGGAGCACCGTCGGCGCAGGGAGGTCGAGCTAAGGAGAAGGTGTGATGTGATGAGTGTACAACCTCTTTGGTGGCGCCGAGTAGGCCGCAGCTTCGTCCGAGGAGTCGGTCAGGATGTTGCGGTTCCGGTGGAGCAGGTTAAGGCGGCGCTGTGGGGATGGAGCAGCCGTGATAGACGAGGCGATCGTCGGAGCAGCTCCTTGGAAGCCCCGGTTCTAAGCCGTAAAGCATGGCACACTGAACTATCAAGTAGTCATCAGCTTTGCTCTGCCAGACGTTCTTAACGTCGTCAGTTGCATCTGCAGCAGGCCTGGCACCCAGCGGTGCTTCCAGGACATAATTCTTCTGTGCAGTAATGAGGATAATCCTCAAGTTATGGACCCAGTCCGTGTAATTGCTATCATCATCTTTCAACTTTGCTTTCTCAAGCAACACATTAAAATTTAACGGAACAACAGCACGGGCCATCTATCTACAAACAACATAGACAAGCAAAATACTATCAGGTACTAAGTTCATGATAAATTTAAGTTCAATTAATCATATTACTTAAGAACTCCCACTTAGATAGATATCCCTCTAATCATCTAAGTGATCACGTGATCCAAATCAACTAAACCATGTCCGATCATCACGTGAGATGGAGTAGTTTTCAATGGTGAACATCACTATGTTGATCATATCTACTATATGATTCACGCTCGACCTTTCGGTCTCAGTGTTCCGAGGCCATATCTGCATATGCTAGGCTCGCCAAGTTTAACCCGAGTATTCTGCGTGTGCAAAACTGGCTTGCACCCGTTGTAGATGAACGTAGAGCTTATCACACCCGATCATCACGTGGTGTCTCTGCACGATGAACATTGGCAACGGTGCATACTCAGGGAGAACACTTTTATCTTGAAATTTAGTGAGAGATCATCTTATAATGCTACCGTCAAACAAAGCAGAATAAGACGCATAAAGGATAAACATCACATGCAATCAATATAAGTGATATGATATGCCCATCATCATCTTGTGCTTGTGATCTCCATCTTCGAAGCACCGTCATGATCACCATCGTCACCGGCGCGACACCTTGATCTCCATTGTAGCATCGTTGTCGTCTCGCCAACTATTGCTTCTACGACTATCGCTACCGCTTAGTGATAAAGTAAAGCAATTACATGGCGATTGCATTGCATACAATAAAGCGACATCCATATGGCTCCTGCCAGTTGCCGATAACTCGGTTACAAAACATGATCATCTCATACAATAAAATATAGCATCATGCCTTGACCATATCACATCACAACATGCCCTGCAAAAACAAGTTAGATGTCCTCTACTTTGTTGTTGCAAGTTTTACGTGGCTGCTACAGGCTGAGCAAGAACCGTTCTTACCTACGCATCAAAACCATAACGATAGTTTGTCAAGTTAGTGTTGTTTTAACCTTCTCAAGGACCGGGCGTAGCCACACTCGGTTCAACTAAAGTTGGAGAAACTGACACCCGCCAGCCACCTGTGTGCAAAGCACGTCGGTAGAACCAGTCTCGCGTAAGCGTACGCGTAATGTCGGTCCGGGCCGCTTCATCCAACAATACAGCCGAACCAAAGTATGACATGCTGGTAAGCAGTATGACTTGTATCGCCCACAACTCACTTGTGTTCTACTCATGCATATAACATCTACGCATAAAACCTGGCTCGGATGCCACTGTTGGGGAACGTAGTAATTTCAAAAAAATTCCTACGCACACGCAGGATCATGGTGATGCATAGCAACGAGAGGGGAGAGTGTGTCCACGTACCCTCGTAGACCAAAAGCGGAAGCGTTAGCACAACGCGGTTGATGTAGTCGTACGTCTTCACGATCCGACCGATCCAAGTACCGAACGTACGGCACCTCCGAGTTCAGCACACGTTCAGCTCGATGACGTCCCGACTCGATCCAGCAGCTTCCGGGAGTCCTTCAGCACGACGGCGTGATGACGGTGATGTTGCTACCGACGCAGGGCTTCGCCTAAGCACCACTACGATATGACCGAGGTGGAATATGGTGGAGGGGGGCACCGCACACGGCTGGGAGAGATCAACAGATCAACTTGTGTGTTTAGAGGTGCCCCCTGCCCCCGTATATAAAGGATCAGGGGGAGGAGGCCGGCGGCCAGGAGGAGGGTGCGCCAGGGAGGAGTCCTACTCCCACCAGGAGTAGTACTCCCTCTTTTCCTAGTTGGAGAAGGAGGGGGAAACGAAGGGAAGGAGAGAGGAGGAAGGAAAGGGGGCGCCCCCCTCCTTATCAAATTCGGACTAGAGGGGGAGGGGGCGAGCGGCCAGCCCTAGCCGCCCCTCCTCTTCTCTACTAAGGCCCATCTTGGCCCATTAAACAACCCGGGGGTTCCGGTAACCCCCCAGTACTCCGATATATGTCTGAAAATCCCCGAAACCATTCCGGTGTCCGAACATAGTCATCTAATATATCAATCTTTACGTCTCGACCATTTCGAGAATCCTTGTCATGTCCGTGATCACATCCGGGGCTCTGAACTACCTTCGGTACATCATAACACAAAAAAACATAATACAATCGTCACCGAAACTTTAAGCGTGCGGACCCTACGGGTTCGAGAACTATGTAGACATGACCGAGACACGTCTCCGGCTAATAACCAATAGCGGAACCTGGATGCTCATATTGGCTCCCACATATTCTACGAAGATCTTTATCGGTCAAACCGCATAACAACATACGTTGTTCCCTTTGTCATCGGTATGTTACTTGCCCGAGATTCGATCGTCGGTATCTCAATACCTAGTTCAATCTCGTTACCGGCAAGTCTCTTTACTCGTTCCGTAACACATCATCCTGTAACTAACTCATTAGTTACAATGCTTGCAAGGCTTATAGTGATGTGCATTACCGAGTGGGCCCAGAGATACCTCTCCGATAATCGGAGTGACAAATCCTAATCTCGAAATACGCCAACCCAACAAGTACCTTCGGAGACACCTGTAGAGCACCTTTATAATCACCCAGTTATGTTGTGACGTTTGGTAGCACACAAGGTGTTCCTCTGGTAAACGGGATTTGCATAATCTCATAGTCATAGGAACATGTATAAGTCATGAAGAAAGCAATAGCAACATACTAAACGATCAAGTGCTAAGCTAACGGAATGGGTCAAGTAAATCACATCATTCTCCTAATGATGTGATCCCGTTAATCAAATGACAACTCATGTCTATGGCTAGGAAACATAGCCATCTTTCATCAACGAGCTAGTCAAGTAGAGGCATACTAGTGACACTGTGTTTGTCTATGTATTCACACATGTATTATGTTTCCGGTTAATATAATTCTAGCATGAATAATAAACATTTATCATGATATGAGGAAATAAATAATAACTTTATTATTGCCTCTAGGGCATATTTCCTTCAGGTGTTACATCAAGCCAGCTCTCGGCCACATTCAAAGTGTAGCAAGCACGGTTCGCAAAAAGATGCACCGCAAGGTTTGCTGACCTGTTTACATGCTGAATAACAAAAAAAGAGGAAATATTACCGAGTGCACCTATTTGTAACAGGATATGAGCCAGAATTAAGCGAGAATTGTGGTGAGTGTTCCATGCAATCAACTTCCATTATCACATGCGAGAACCCTCGAAGAGAACCAAATGTGTTGAAGATTGCTTTATCACATTTTAAAAATATAATAAGAGTGCAGACGCTCCTCCATCCGGTTCCTAGTACTAGTATAGTACATACCTCTATAGACTATAGTAGTAGTACTAGTACTAGTAAACTTTGCGCTTGGCTGTTCGCCTCTTCGGGAAGTGCAACAATAATATCTGACACCGAATTAACTGTTGCACGTCCACCGCCTGAGCGAAGGAGAGCTTGCATTAGTCAAAAGTTTCTCCTTGTCCTGCGAGCCACCGCGCGCAAGCTTCTCCCGTCCTGCAAGCTTCTCCTCGTTTGGCAAGTTGATGGGACACAGCAAAGTAATGCTAGTCCATACTGCCTCCTCTCCGGTTAATATGGCTTAATTTCAAACGAGATAAATACACTGTCTTTCACTGTATATTTGTAAAAATATGGTCAGTGGACTTCATAATACGCTCATTGCGCTCAATATATACATTTTCCGGTGTTTATACGGTCACTAGCTCACCCTGGCTGAGTATGTGTGTGCATGCACATGTAGGTTGAGCACTTGAGTGTGACCGTGTGTGTTCCGTCGTGTGCTCGGACATGCATGCATTAGGGCGTCGCGCGCGTTTTTGTGTCCATGTGTACGTGTGACTATTGCATACATGTAGGGGGAGTACGTGTAGGGGCCACTAAAGGAGCAGTCAAATCACACAGTAAGTTAGTCAGAAGAAGCAACCATCATTTCACTCTTCAATGAAACGTACGCAATATAAAATGGTTGATATGGAGAGAAAAAGAAAACCACTATATATACACTAGCAGGAGCCTAAGCTACAAGCCTGCTTGCTTGGGTTGCTCTCTTCACAAGCATAGAATGACGGTGGCCACACCGCTGGTCACATATCCGGCCTGATCCCTCAGCTGGGGGAAGGGAACAATGTTCTGCGTAGATGCGGTCGACATCGGCGAGGGAGAAAATCCACAGTCGGTGCATCCCAATCGGGGGTCACCGTAGTATGGGACGATGCCACGTCCGAACCGCCCTTCTAGCTACAGCTCGACGTCCCAGGTAGTCCATCTTCCTTTTGGAGCCGGCTTGCTCCACTGCCGCAGCTCCCCACGTAGCTCCATCTCCATGTCGATCTTTCTCTACTTCTACCGGCTTCTACTTGTGATGAGTTTATGTCTCATGAACTAGTGCCAGTACTATTATTCTAATCACACTTCTTCAATATCTTTGCCATTAGGGATGCTCAGCTCGATTTTAGTGGAACTGCACAAAAGCATCGTATGATCCGAGGGTGCCAGCCATCTTTCCTTCGACAGGTTCTACCTGGCCAGGATATTAAATCATGTTTAGGGTTTAGGGTTTAAGTCGTAGTGACCCCATCAGTAGTTTTTCTTTCGTACACACTCTCACAACTTTTATCTTTAGTTGTGAAGTAAATACTGGCTATGATCTGTGAATCATTGAGATGCATCAGCATGCGTGTTAGTTTTCCTTTGTATTTGATGGAATGTTGTAACGAGGCAACCTTGGAGTAGGAATGAAAATGGAGTGGAAAGTTTCCGTTTTTCCGGAGAAAAAATGGAAACGGAGAGAAACCAACGTTTCGTTTCGTTGGATCGCGCCATCGAGCAAAACCAACGTTTAAATCACGCCTGTCGCGTTCGTGTCTCACCCTCCTCCATGGCTCGACCCCACATGGTCGCTCGGCATGCCACTCACCGCAAACCGAGTATACGATAACTTTCCCGCCTGCTTGACGATGGATAATGCCATGGAGTACTAGTACTACTGGAAGAGATTGACGAGTTGGGGGAGGACAGCTAGCTGTAGCACGGACTCCCAAGAACTTTTTACATGCATGTTGTGGCCGGCTATTGCGACCTTTGAACGAGGCGCAGTCGCGTGCACCAGGAAGCGGCGTGGGCGACGCTCTCTCGGCCGGCGCGCCGCTTCAATGCCGGCGCCAGTGAGAGGTCGTGTCCGCTCTGGTCGGGCATGAATGCGGCACTGACCGTTTCGGGCGGGAAGCACGCGTGGGTGATGAAGAGGGTTCGGGTTGGTTAGGAGCGGCCGCGGCAGCGGTCCGGACGCCCGCAAACAAGAGATGATGTACGTTAATATTGCCGCGTATATAATTAACAACGTAAATAATGTGCCAGTTGGACAAATATGATTGGAGATGGAGATGGAAATGGAATTTTACGTAAACACGGATTTGCATGTCTATGTCTATGTGTGTGTGCGCGACGACTCTCGCGGCCTGGAAGCGGGGGCGTGTTTTTGATTGACTTTTCTTTCTTGGTACGTTAAAAAATTGTCCGCCAGTTTTCGTTTCTTTTTTCTGGGAACGCGCGTATTCTATTTAAAACCACTACTATGGAGAGATTGTTTTACTCCATTATAGCCTCTTGTTTGATAGAGTTTCTCGCGTCTCGCTCTCTCACCCTCTCCATATAAAAACAAGATGACAGTGTCCACACTATCTCTTTCCTCAACGGTGGTCACAGATCCGGCCGAATCCCGTCCGCTGCGGGAGGTGAGGAGGTGCAGCGTTGACGTTGTCGCCGTCGGCGATGGAGGAAGCCGATGCGCACTGTCCTCTCGGAGCCAGCGCGAATGAAGGTCCTTCGCGCCCTTGTTCACTGCCGTCGTGTGGGCAGATCCCGCCCGCCCGCCTAAGCGACATCTCGCCCACCTGAGGTATAACTTCGTGTACTGGTCCAGCTCCCCAGGTCGCTGCATGCGGGTTTTCTTCTATGCGACTACTCCCCAGCTCCCCATGTATAGTAGCTAGGGCTCGTCGGCTGGTCCAACATCACCTACTATTATAGAGGAAATGCCACTCGAAAAGTTTTCCTGATTTATGCCTCGGTGGAGGTATACATGTTGTTTCAACAAAAAGTACATGGTGGTTGTGCGGTCATTGTCCATATGCTCCTATTGCTGCTGCTAGTCTAATACTATCACTGGTTAAATGAAGAAATGCTTTTTTTCTCGGGTATCCTGGTTTAGTTCCCATCAAGATAATCATGATGCTTCTGTTTGTTGGTGTACTTTTCATAATTCTTATTGACAATTGAGATGTCGTTGTTAATCTTGTAAAACAAAGTAACAACACTATATCCCTTTTTTATATTTTTGGAAACAGCGATGCGTATCTCCATACCCGGGCATGTCTTCCTCAATTTTAGTAGAACTGCACAAAATTGGATGGCCATTGTTGTTCCGCCTCACTGTCCTCTGCCATGTGGTTCTTCCTTCCTCGAGCTTGACTACTGAGAAGAAATAGACCACAGTGAGGATTTGTCGAACTTCGTAGGTGCCTCACCCAAACTTGATGCCAAATGGATGATGCATCACCACGATGACCTATCGATGCTCATGGTTGCGACTCATGGTTGCGTCGGCTGGTGAAGCTGATCGATTTTCAAAGAAAAACAAGTTGCCTTCCATCAGTGCTCTTTTCTTGTTACCCACAAAGATGATATCCTTCGTCAGTTAACCTTGGTTGCGTTGGAGACGCAGTCGTCTTTCACGTTGGTGCAATTTTATCACACAATTGTCTGTGAACCAAATGTTTCCTCGAAGAAAGATCGACGTTGGTACTAAGAGCATAAGTTTTGTATTGATTTCTAAGCCTTCTCACAACTTTGTCTCCAGCTCCCCTGTAATTTTATTTGTCCAGCTATTAACTTTGATTAAAAAATGGTGTGGACTAAAAACCCGGATGGACGTAGTAGCCCTCCATTTTTATTTACTCCGCATATTAGATTTGACTGAAGTCAAACTTTGTAAAGTTTGACCAAGTTTAGGCCGAACACAACAAACCATAATTATTAGAGAGGGCAAACTGTAATACTCTCAAACCTTTCCGATAATTGAAATTAAAATTCTTTATTTGTACACACTCTCACATGTTTCCGATAATTTGGTGCATGTGTGGTTGTTCACTTAAGGGAGGGTAGTGTACCGCACGTGAAGGACAGGAAGTGCGACCAGGACGCGTGGATCGTTAGTTCATTGGAAGTACTCCCTCCGTTCCTAAATATTTGTCTTTCAAGTGGTTTGCAATGGACTACCACATACGGATGTATATAGACATTTTTTACAGTGTAGATTCACTCATTTTGCTCCGTATGTAGTGATTTGTTGAAATATCTAGAAAGACAAATCTTTAGGAACAGAGGGAGTAGTAGTTTTCTTCACTGGTACGTTAAAAAATTGTCCGCCAGTTTTCGTTTCTTTTTTCCGGGAACGCGTGTATTATATTTAAAACCACTACTATGGAGAGATTGTTTTACTCCATTATAGCCTCTTGTTTGATAGAGTTTCTCGCGTCTCGCTCTCTCGCCCTCTCCATATAAAAACAAGATGACAGTGTCCACACTATCTCTTTCCTCACCGGTGGTCACGGATCCGGCCGAATCCCGTCCGCTGCGGGAGGTGAGAAGGTGCAGCGTTGACGTTGTCGCCGTCGGCGATGGAGGAAGCCGATGCGTACCGTCCTCTCGGAGTCGGCGCTGGCACGAATGAAGGTCCTCGGCGCCCTTGTTCGCTGCCGTCGTGTGGGAAGATCCCGCCCGCCCACCTAAGCGACATCTTGCCCACCTGAGGTATACCTTCATGTACTGGTCTAGCTCCCCAGGTCACTGCATGCGGGTTTTCTTCTATGCGACTACTCCCCAGCTCCCCATGTATAGTAGCTAGGGTTCGTCGGCTGGTCCAACATCACCTACTATTATAGAGGAAATGCCACTCGAAAAGTTTTCCTGATTTATGCCTCGGTGGAGGTATACATGTTGTTTCGACAAAAAGTACATGGTGGTTGTGCGGTCATTGTCCATATGCTCCTATTGCTGCTGCTAATCTAATACTATCACTGGTTAAATGAAGAAATGCTTTTTTTCTCGGGTATCCTGGTTTAGTTCCCATCAAGATAATCATGATGCTTCTGTTTGTTGGTGTACTTTTCATAATTCTTATTGACAATTGAGATGTCGTTGTTAATCTTGTAAAACAAAGTAACAACACTACATCCCTTTTTTATATTTTTGGAAACAGCGATGCGTATCTCCATACCCGGGCATGTCTTCCTCAATTTTAGTGGAACTGCACAAAATTGGATGGCCATTGTTGTTCCGCCTCACTGTCCTCTGCCAAGTGGTTCTTCCCTCCTCGAGCTTGACTACTGAGAAGAAACAGACCACAGTGAGGATTTGTCGAACTTCATATGTGCCTCACCCAAACTTGATGCCAAATGGATGATGCATCACCACGATGACCTATCGATGCTCATGGTTGCGCCTCATGGTTGCGTCGGCTGGTGAAGCTGATCGATTTTCAATGAAAAACGAGCTGTCTTCCATCAGTGCTCTTTGCTTGTTACCCACAAAGATGATATCCTTCGTTAGTTAACCTTGGCTGCGTTGGAGACGCGGTCGTCTTTCACGTTGGTGCACTTTTATCACACAATTGGCTATGAACCAAATGTTTCCTCGAAGAAAGATCGACGTTGGTACTAAGAGCATAAGTTTTGTATTGATTTCTATGCCTTCTCACAACTTTGTCTCCAGCTCCCCTGTAATTTTATTTGTCCAGCTATTAACTTTGATTAAAAAATGGTGTGGACTAAAAACCCGGATGGACGTAGTAGCCCTCCATTTTTATTTACTCTGCATATTAGATTTGACTGAAGTCGAACTTTGTAAAGTTTGACCAAGTTTAGGCCGAACACAACAAACCATAATTATTAGAGAGGGCAAACTATACATACTCTCAAACCTTTCCGATAATTGAAACTAAAATTCTTTATTTGTACACACTCTCACACGTTTTCGATAATTTGGTGCATGTGTGGTTGTTCACTTAAGGGAGGGTAGTGTACTGCACGTGAAGGACAGGAAGTGCGACCAGGACGCGTGGATCGTTAGTTCATTGGAAGTACTCCCTCCGTTCGTAAATATTTGTCTTTCAAGTGGTTTGCAATGGACTACCACATACGGATGTATATAGACATTTTATACAGTGTAGATTCACTCATTTTGCTCCGTATGTAGTCATTTGTTGAAATATCTAGAAGGACAAATATTTAGGAACAGAGGGAGTAGTAGTTTTCTTCACTGGTATGTTAAATAAAGAGTTTTGTTTCGTACTTACACAATTTAAAACGATTGTTATGGAGAGAATAAGAAAACCACTCCACTATATATTAGTCGTATACACGAGTACTATATGGACGCAGCTTCATTGACTTTAGTGCACCTGCCTTTGGGTTTATGACAGGTGGGCCCAAAATGTGGCTGGCCCACCTGTCATACAGCCAAAAGCAGGTGCAGTTAAGGCACCGGAGCTCAGTCCATTCTACAGTATATATATAAGCTGGAGCCTCAGCGCTTGTTCGCTAGGGTTTGCACTCTCCACACTCTCGCCGCACTACATATATATATATACACGCTGGAGGCTCAGCGTTCCTTTGTCAGGGTTTGCTATATTCACTGTCTCTCACCCTCTTCACCAGATCTAAACAAGACTGCGTTGTGGCCTCTGTCTCTCTCACCCCCCTCAAAGCTGGCAAAGGAGGCGTCAGGATCCCGTCGCACCGGGAAGGGGAGGAGGTGCAGCGTTCACTCTGTTGCCTTCGGCGAGGGAGGCAATCCACTGTCGGCTGCACTTTTCTCTTTCACCCAGCGCCTGTGCGGGAGGGCCACCGACCCCTTCTTCCTCGCTGTCGTACGTAGTGTGGGCAGATCCGACCTCCTGCCGCACGCCTTGCCACACCCCGACGACCCTAAGGTATAAGTTTCTTTGAAACCATCATTGGTCTAGCTGCATACTGATCTTTTTTGATTCTGTAGTCAAATCTAGGTCGTGGCTCAAAGAGGAAAGAAGGGTGCGGTGGGGTGGAGCATGAATCTAGGACGTGGTTCAATGAGGAAAGGAGGGAGGGAAAGTAGTATAGACTAGCTATCCAGCCGCTTTGTTGGTCGAAAAGGGAAAAAGGGGGTAACCCAGTACACACATCTGTAAGGAACCGAACTCTTTGTTGAAAAGGGAAAGAAACTGGGGGGTCGGGTAGTTTGTGCAGGACTAGATTTGCTGCCCTCACATCGGAAAAAGTTTCAAAGAGAACAAATATGGGACCAACGCAGATATGCTGCTTGGCTACATACTCTGCATCACCCATTTATATGTGTGGACGCACATGGTGCTGGCATGTCCCATGTCCCATCCACATGATCATGCAGTGTGTTTTGAGATGTTGTGCCACTTGTATTGGTACTGTTTTAAATAAATGTTGAATTGAAGCTATTGTATTTTAAGCAATGCCACTCTCAGAATTAACTACTGAACTATTTTAAGAGAATTTCTCTATTAATATGAACCAATGCAACCATTTTAGAAATGCTACTGTCCTATACTTTGTTTTCCATCAAGATAAGGTAGATGCTTCTTTTGGTGGCCGCATGTTTCATCCTCCTTTATTGGGAGTAATTGTTTCCTTTTTGCCTCTATTAAATCAGGGATATCTATTCAACTTGTTGCTATAGCAAACTTAAATGTCACACCGGCGACTTTACTTGATTTCAGAGTAACTGCACAAAACGAGATTGGATTTCCTATTCGTGTGGCATATTCGTGCGTGATCTTGTGTGCGTCATGACAGGTTGGTACTTGCCTTCATCCACATGATCGTGCAGTGTGTTTTGAGATGTTGTGCTACTTGTATTGGTAATGTTTTAAATAAATGTTGAATTGAAGCTATTGTATTGCTGTCTTTTCCCATTAAGTAGTGAACAAAAATGAGACCAACCCAGACATTATGCTTGTTGCTTTGTTACAACAAACTCTGCATGACCCCCTTTATAAGTAGATGGAAGCACATGTTGTTGTTGCGCCCACTCTCCCCTGGAACTGTTTATGCCTTTTGTTAATCTAATGTCGCTGGTAAAATTGAGCAATGCCACTCTCGGAATTAACTACTGAATCTTATTTCAAAACTGCAACACTTGTTAGGGATTGGCGGGATTACCATTTTTGTGGCCGCATGTTTCATCATCCTTTATTGGCCAGTAATTGATTCCTTTTTTGCCTCTCTTAAAATAGGGATATCTATTCAACTTGTTGCTATTGCGGCATTTTGCTTCGCTTAATTTTGGTGGAACTGCACAAAATGAGACCGGATTTCCATATATGTGTTGAGATCTCTTTGAGATCTTCCTCACGAGTTGTTTCAAATCTTGGTCTTGAAAGGTCAGTACCGACTTTCCTCAGAATTAACTACTGAATCTTAGTTCAAAACTGTAACACTTGTTAGAGATCGGCGGGAGTACCATTTCTGTTAGGGATCGACCGGAGTACATGTTTAAGAAATGTATTGTTCAGATAATGTCTCTGTTATTATATATCAGTTACAGTGTTTTACAAATGGTACTGTCCTGCTTTGTAGTTCTTTCTACATGTTTAACCAAGGTATTGTTAAGATAATGTCTCTGTTAAAATGAATCAGTCGCATTGTTTTAGGAATGATACTTTTCTGCTTTGTCGTTCTTTATACATGTTGAAACAAGGCATTGTTAAGATAATGTCTCAGTTAATATGAATGAATCACACTGATTGAGAATTGCTACTCTCCTGCTTTGTTTCCCATTAAGCTAAGGTACATCAGTAGATGTTTTTCTTCTGGGAGTACAAGTCATCAACCGTTATTTCTCAGGAATTGTTTCCCTTATACCTTTTGTTGCTTACAGGGATATCAAAATTAAAGCTCGGTTTTATTCTGACTTTGATTTTAGTTGAACTGCACAAAAGGAGCCAATGTGTCTAAGGCAAACTGCTGCATTAGTGGGTCCAGTTGGTCTTACCACTTTGCAGAAAGAAGCAGTCACTGTTTGCGCTACATTACACAAGGAATGGTCGAGAAGCTTTATAGAGTATTAGTAGACGCTGGTGACATGACTAGTCTGCAGAGAGCATAGGAAACTCTACAACACGTGGAGTGCACTGGGCAAAAAGTGCCCAAACAAGTATAGGAAGCCAGGACAGGACTCCAAATCTGTCAATGTCATTCAAGCAACAATGATGGGGTATCTGGGTATGGTAATCTGTTTACCGTACTTTCAGTTTGTTAGTCCACCGATTGGTGGGTTGACACTGGGGCCAATATTCATGTGTGTGCTGTTGTGTCTTTGTTTTCTTGCAGCATATAAATACGATATCCACAGGGATGCTCAGCTTGATTTTAGTGGAACTGCACAAAATGTCCAGATGGTTTGTGTCCTCCATAATACTTCATCATGCACAATACATCGAATGGTTCTCTAATCATTCATCATCACCTTGAGCCACCGGACTATATGTTTGAATGGTGCTGCCAGCGTCGGCCATTAAGAAGGGTAAGAAGAAAGACAAAAAGAGAGATGGCTGCTTTACTTGTGGTTCAGAGGAACACTGAGCAAACAAGTGCCCAAACAAGTGCCAAGAAGCCAGGACAGGACTCCAAGTCTGTGAATGTCACTCTAAGCAACAATGATGGGGCATCTGGGTATGGTAATCTGTTTACCGTACTTTCAGTTTGTTAGTCCACCAATTGGTGGGTTGACACTGGGGCCAATATTCATGTGTGTGCTGATGTGTCTTTGTTTTCTGGCAGCATATAAATACGAAATCCACAGGGATGCTCAGCTTGATTTTAGTGGAACTGCACAAAATGTTCAGATGGTTCGTGTCCTCCATAATACTTCAAATCATGCACAATACATCGAATGGTTCTCTAATCATTCGTCATCACCTTGAGCCACCGGACTATCAGATGACAAACTGAAGCCCTGCCCGTTCCACAATCATAGGCATTACATATTTTGAATGGGAAAAGCTTGTCAAAGTTGACATTAGTTTAATATATTGGAATTGGAAAACCTTGTCAATTTTTGCTCATTGATGTTAGCCAGAAGACATGCATTTGGTATTTTTGAGTGGGACGCCCTTTGCTGTGTGCAACGTCGATCATTTTTTTCCTATTCCTGTCTTCAGTTCAGAAGTAAATATTTACTCTGATGAGATCCATAGTCACATGAATGTTGACTTATGTAAGATAGTTTAAGAGTTTGTTCTGAATATTGTCTATGTAATGCCAGGCCTTGTGTTTGATTGCAAAGTTGAGCTTGGAATGTTGTGGCATGCGGCATCACAAGCTGTTCACCGTGCCTCCTGAGAATAATGCTTCGTATTGGTTTGCATGTCGATCTAATGCCTGTGATTTGCTTGTTAGGAAGATCATCCTCTTCTGTTGTTTCCGTGCTTAAGAAGTTCATCGTCTTATGTTTCATTCCTAGCCTATACGACAAGTCGGGTAGGTTAGACGTGAAACCATATGATCTTCCGACCAACTCATCATCTTAGGCCGTGATTGGATCGTCGTTTTCCAACCAAAACCGCTTGTAAAACTGACGCTTGTAAATAAAAGCAGATGGTCTCGGGCGAAGCGCTTGGTTGGTCGATTTCGACTAGTAAAATATACACCGGTCTCTCAAATTACACGCGTAACCCTCCGGTTTTACTTCTAGACCTCGGGCCCTCGGTTTCATTACGCATGTATTTTACGCGTTGTTTCCGATGACGAGTAAATTACACTTGTATCTTAATACAGGTGTGAAATAAACCAGAGCTCCCAAGCGCGGCCTTACCATTTCATGCCGTCTCAGTCTCTCGAAGGTGCTCATAGGTGTCCGATGATCCTGGCTTCCTGAATGAGCAGCGGGCGCTGTATCAGACCACCCGTAGGGCCCGCGATGCCCTCTCCGTCATCCTTCGAGTTGTTGCGCTCGCCGTGGCGCCGACCATTGTTAACATGGTCAATGAACATGAGAATTCCGGAGATGACTTTATTTTGACTGGATGACAATAGGGACCCACTAGGGCCATAGCCGTACGTATGCAAGTGCCTCCTTATTATGTACAACTATATTTTTTCTGCTTCCTCCTGGTTTCCTGACATCACGGTCCCACACCATTGTCAACCTATGTAGTCAATATAAACGAGAGAATTGCACAAGGTGCGGCCGACAGCTGGGACCAAGCAGCTCGAGCAGTATTTGTGTTTTTGAGGCGTGAGCACTGCAGAGTTTTTCTAGGCGATGTTTTCGTTGTTGTTCAGAGGAGAGCAGGGTATTAACTGGGCGGGCTGTGGCCCGTCTAGCCCAGGACAGATATCCAGCCCAGATATTAATTTTTACAAGATGAAAATGGCTAGCCCAGCTATACGTTTTTTTTAGGAATACCCAGGCAAGGTCAACTTGTTATTCTCCGCCCCGCTGGGCTGCAAATCTTTCCTAGGAGGGATGCATTAGGCTTAACAGGATAATGGGCTTTAAAAATAATAAATGGGATGTAATTATAAAAACTAGGCAGTAACTATAAAAAAATGCACCAAGCACGAAATTAGTTTATAAAATATTTTTTATGGATTTTGAAAATCTTAATTTTAAATTGTTGTGCGCGCAATGTTTCGTTAGAATTTTACGTAATGCAAATTTATATTTAATTTGACTAGAAATTTCGGGATAAAAATATTTCGGATCCCACCAAAATGTGGGAAATTTTATTGAATTCTGTCTTGAACGGTTGGTTGAAATTATTAACCGTTGTCCTAGCTAGAAAATGGGTTGTACTTTTAACAAACTGTAAATGGGTTGTAGTAAATTCCATTAGAATTCAAAAATGGGCTATACATTCTTACAAATCGCAAATGGGCTATAAGTTCTCTGCCACACACTTGTGGGCCTACTAAGTTGACGCGTCCCCTAAAAAAAGAAGCTGACGCGTATGCAAGACTTTGCCAACTTATTATAGTCAACACACGGTTGTAGCAGTAGTCGCCGTTGGATGTCCATCCAACGGATGCCGTGCTTCTTCTTCAATCTCGGATATTCTAGCTTCACCCGCCCAAAAAATGATTCCTCCCCCTGACATCTGGGGCGCACCATTTCGGAAGCTGACCTGTGGGCCTACTAAGTTGACGCGTACCAAGGGCTTTGTCAACTTAGTCAATATGAACGATTCTAGCTACAGTGACCGTACGATGTCCATCCAACGGCCGTAGTGCTTCTTCAACCTCTGGTCTTCTTGCTCCAGCCGCCCAAAGCAGCGCCGGTTGTGCCGCCTTCTCCTGCCGCCCGTGTCTGGCTATGCTGCCGCGGAGGCCTCGCCGCCCCCTACTACTCCCACCGCTGGCCAGGCCATCCCTCCACTCACCCACACCCCCTGTTATTCTGCGGTGATGGCAGCCTCACACCGCAGCCAAACCAGTGAACCCTCGTACTCCTCTCCGCGCGGGCTTCCACTGCCGCGTCTTCCCCGGCTCCACGTCGTCCCCTTCCTAGGCCTCGCCGCTCGCCGTCGTCCACCGCCCTGGTGCTCTCGGCGCGGCATGGTCAACGTGGTCAAGGAACGACTTCCATTGGAAGAGTACTGTACGTGGAGAGGCTGACAGCTGAGTCCACTGCAGCCGCAAGGAAGTGCCTCCTTATTACGCGGAAAATAATTATTCCTCCACCTGACAGCAGGGACCCATCAGACGGGCCATCGTATTTGGCGAAAAAAACATTTCCCCCCTGACTGCTGGGACCCACCGGATGGGCCACCGTATTTTGCAAAAAAACGTTCCCCCTGGTGTCAGCTCGGACCCACCGGAAGTGCCTCCTTATTACGCACAAAAAAATGAATACTCCCCCTGCTGGGACCCACCTTGGTGGGAGGCTGACTTGTGGGCCTACTAAGTTGACGGGGATGGAGTGCTTTGTCAACTTAGTCAATATGAACGATTCTAGCTCTAGTGACCGTACGATGTCCATCCAACGGCCGTAGTGCTTCTTCAACCTCTGGTCTTCTTGCTCCAACTGCCCAAGGCAGCGCCGGTCGTGCCGCATGCTCCTGCCTCCCGTGGCCGGCTGTGCTGCCGCGGAGGCCTCACCGCCCCCTACTATTCCCACCGCTGGCCAGGCCCTGCGGCGACGGCAGCCTCACACCGCAGCCGAACCAATGAACCCTCGTACTCCTCTCCGCATGGGCTTCCATTGCCGCGTCTTCCCCGGCTCCACGTCGTCCCCTTCCTAGGCCTCGCCGTCGTCCACCGCCCTGGTGCTCTCAGCGCGGCGTGGTCAACATGGTCAAGGAACGACTTCCATCGGAAGAGTACTGTACGTGGAGAGGCTCACAGCTGGGTCCATGGCGGCCGCAAGGAAGTGCCTCCTTATTACGCGCAAAATAATTATTCCTCCACCTGACAGCAGGGACCCACCAGACGGGCCACCATATTTCGCGAAAAAAAACATTTCCCCTGACTGTTGGGACCCACCACCTACATCTTCGCATGCAAGGAAGTGCGTCCGGGCAAAAAAAAGATTCGCCCCCCTGACTGCTGGGAGCCACCAGCTACATCTTCGCAGGCAAGGAAGTGCCTGACAGTCGGGACCCACCTGGTCGAAGCGTACGTAGCATTGTCATTTTGGTCGCGAACGTGTATGTACATACTGGTCGATGTAGAGGCGCGCACGTAGCATGTACACGTACGTAGAACGGCCAGGGTGCAAGAAAGTAAATACGGCCACGTACGTACATACGGGCGGGGTCACGAACGCCTACTCACGCATATGTACGGCCAGGGCTCATGTACATGGTTGGGTCGGAACGGAGAAACTGTGTCGTCGTCGTGTTCATGGGGAGGCAACGGAATGCGTCGTGTTCATCGGGAGGCAACGAAACGCGTGGGAGCCAACCGGCTTGGACGGAATGGCCGATGGAAACGAGGCCTGGCGTACCTTAGAACGGAGGAAACAGCCTTGTTTTCGACCGGACACGGTCGAAACGAGATCCTGTTCATCAGGAGGGGTCTGGCGTACCACAAAACGGAGGAAACGAACCTCCTACGGTCGAAACGGGGGTACTGTTGATCGGGAGGGGTGTGGCGTACCGCAAAACGGAGGTAACGGACTTGTGTTGGAGCGCTACGGTCGAAACGGGAGTCCTGTTCATCGGGAGGGGTGTGGCGTACCGCAAAACGGGACTCCACGAGATACTGTTCATCTCCACCGTCTACCCCCTCCAGCCTCCACGGGCTACTGTTCATCCACCGTCGACCTCCTCCAGCCTCCACATGCGACTGTTCATCCACGGGCTCCTGTTCATCCAGCCTCCACCGCGCGCTACTGCACCGGCTATTGTTCAACCAGCCCTCTCCACGGGCTACTGTTCAACCACCCCTCCACGGGCTACTGTTCATCCAGCCCTCCACCGTCTACTGTTCATCCAGCCCTCCACGGGGTGGTCCTGTTCATCCAGCCCTCCACGGGGTCCTGTTCATCCAGCCCCAACTGGCTCGATCGATTGGGGTCCTGTTCATCCAGAGGTAACACCACGGGGTCCTGTTCATCCACCCCCACTGGGAACTGTTCATCCAAACCCCCCAGCAACGCTCACTGTTCATCCAGAGGCAACACCATGGGATCCTGTTCATCCACCCCACCGGGAACTGTTCATCCAAACCCCCCCCCCCCAGCAACGCTCACTGTTCATCCAAAGGCAGCATCATCGGCTTCAGTTAGCAGCAGTAGGGAAGGAATCGCTCGATCGGGTTCAGTTAACAGCCATCGATTGATCGCTCGGGTTCAATAACGCATATCCTGCAGTGCAATCGCTCGGGTTCAGTTAGAGCCCAACGCGTTGCTCGGGTTCAGTTAGAGCCCAACGCCTCGCACC
The DNA here is from genome assembly GCF_018294505.1 of Triticum aestivum. Taxonomy (NCBI): domain Eukaryota; kingdom Viridiplantae; phylum Streptophyta; class Magnoliopsida; order Poales; family Poaceae; genus Triticum; species Triticum aestivum. Next base: position 513,689,061 of record NC_057802.1, on the reverse strand, counting down.
CACGCGCGTGCGTGTATGAGAGAAACGCGCATCGCTCGGCCCCGACCACCCACCGTAACCGGGAACACCCCGATATTTTCCTCTCCCTCGCTTCTACCACGGTTTTTTCGGTCATGGACGGCCCAAAGAATGTCATGCAGCTGCGTCTCCGGCCTGCCCAGGACGAAAAGCCCATTTTTTGTCATGATTTTTTCTCATAGAAGTAGGACCCCACCACATCTATGATGATACCGTGTTTTGTCACAATTATTGTCATAGAAGTGTCATAAGTATGACAAAAAAAATGTCACGGATGTGTCTTTTTTTTGTAGTGTAAGATGACATGATGTAGAGGGATAAACTCAAGCAATATGATCTAAACCCCATCTTTTTATCCTCGATGGCAACAATACAATACGTGTCGTCTCCCCTACTGTCACTGGGATCGAGCACCGCATGATTGAACCCAAAGCTAAGCACTTCTCCCATTGCAAGAAAGATCAATCTAGTAGGCCAAACCAAACTGATAATTCGAAGAGACTTGCAAAGATAACCAATCATACATAAAAGAATTCAGAGAAGATTCAAATATTGTTCATAGATAATCTTGATCATAAACCCACAATTCATCGGATCTCGACAAACACACCGCAAAAAGAGTTACATCAAATAGATCTCCAAGAAGATCGAGCAGAACTTTGTATTGAGATCCAAAGAGAGAGAAGAAGCCATCTAGCTAATAACTATGGACCCGAAGGTCTGTGGTAAACTACTCACACATCATCAGAGAGGCTATGGTGTTGATGTAGAAGCCCTCCGTGATCGATGCCCCCTCCGGCAGAGCGCCGAAAAAGGCCCCAAGATGGGATCTCATGGGTACAGAAGGTTGCGGCGGTGGAACTAGGTTTTCGTGGTGCTCCTCGATGATTTCTGGGTACGTAGGTATATATAGGACGAAGAAGTAGGTCGGTGGAGCCACGAGGGGCCCACGAGGGTGGAGGCCGCGCCCCCTGCCTCGTGGCTTCCTCGGTGATTTCTTGACGTCCACTCCAAGTCCTCTGGATCACGTTTGTTCCAAAATTACTCTCCCAAAGGTTTCATTCCATTTGGACTCCGTTTGATATTCCTTTTCTGCAGAACACTGAAATAGGCAAAAAAAACAGCAATTTGCACTGGGCCTTGGGTTAATAGGTTAGTCCCAAAAATAATATAAAAGTGTATAAATAATCCCATTAAACATCCAAAACAGAATATATAATAGCATGAAACAATCAAAAATTATAGATGCGTTGGAGACGTATCAATCACCCTCACTTAGCCATAGGAGTTTGACAATAAAAATGTAGGCGCAGCCCCTAGTTAGCATTTAATCCGGACTAGGGTGCTGTAAACACCTGATCGGACTGAGGCCGATCCGTCGCATAATGCATAAAAATCGCAAAAGATTTGTAACCTCTGGACAGCTGACCGGCTCACGCTGCATCATGACAGTCAGTTTTTGGCTTTCTCTACTAAGGTGCTCATCTGGATAAACAGGACACAATGGCAGTAGCTCTCCCTTTACTACCCTAGCCGATAGAGCGGAACGTAAGGTAGTAAGCACAGGAGCCGGGCAACCCAACTATTGACCAAAGACATGATTCGGAGCCAATGCATATAATGCTGAAATTCGGGGTGCCGAACTGTACTGTAAAAGTGTGCGGACTTTGTTGCCATAGTATGGAGCGTAATGAAGCCCCTGGCCAATTAAAGCGTACCAAAGTGTACGTGTGCAATTGATAAGAGTAACGAAATAAAATGAAATTGTAAGCTAGTGCCACATAAGTTGGGCCGCAAACAGTTCTCGTTATAATTTGATTGATACGTCAAAACGTATTTATACAAATAGTGCGATAAGCAACCTGGCTATTTAACATGCCAAGACCAAGGGGGAGCTGCGTGCGGGTCCTGAAAACAGGTAGGACGATCGTCGAAGATAACGTCTAGAGATTCCCCCACACGCTGTGCCGCCTGCCACCTTGGTGTATCCGTCCTTTGAGAGGGCCAATGATCAGACCGTCGCTAGGGGCCTGCGGAAAAGAAACCTGAAAAGGATTAAAACAAAAGTGAAAGTATGTGTGTCCGGGGAAGGTCGAAGCCGTATTGTGGACCACAGTCTGGTTATGCCTCCATCTCTGCCCATGGTATTTTGAGTGCGTAGTTATGTACGCGTGATACATATGCCACCATTTGGTCAGGACTGAGATGGCGGCCGAATTGCTAGTCTGACTCCTGACGAGCCGTACTATCAAGCTGCGGAGTAGTCCAGACTCGTTTGACAGTGTCCGGGAGCTGGGCCGCTGATTTAAAATTCTGCCTTAAAAGGCTGCTCTATACTTCCGCTGCCAGGGCCGCAGTGTGTTCTTCAGTCCGGAGGGAGCGCTCCATGTTTCCATTGACTGTTATGAGCCCGCGTGGTCCAGGCATCTTGAGATTGAGATAAGCATAGTGTGGCACCGCATTAAATCGAGCGAATGCGGTTCATCCGTGCAGTGCGTGATAGCCACCGTGGAAGGGGACGATATCGAAGATCAACTCTTCGCTTCTGAAGTTGTGCGGGGACTCGAAGACAACTTCCAGTGTGATTGAGCCAGTACAACGGGCCTCTACACCTGGTATGACTCCTGTAAAGGTAGTTTTGGTGCGCTTGATCCTTGATGGATCGATGCCCATTTTGCGCACTGTATCCTGATATAGCAGGTTAAGGCTGCTGCCCCCGTCCATGAGGACTCGCGTGAGGTGGAATCCATTGATTATTGGGTCGATGACCAGTGCGGCTGAACCACCGTGGCGGATGCTAGTCGGATGGTCCCTGCGATCGAAAGTGATCGGGCAGGACGACCATGGGTTGAATTTTGGGGCGACTGGCTCTAACGCATAGACGTCCCTGAGCGCGCGCTTGCGCTCCCTCTTAGGGATATGGGTGGCGTATATCATGTTCACCGTTTTGACCTGAGGGGGAAACTTCTTCTGCCCCCCTGTGTTCGCTGGACGGGGCTCCTCGTCATCGTCCTCACTTTGCGACCCCTTCTCCTTGTTTTTGGTGTTTATCTTGCCGGCCTGCTTAAAGACCCAACAGCTTCTGTTGGTATGATTGGCTGGCTTATCGGGGGTGCCATGTATCTGACATGGACGATCAAGAATGCTAGGCTGGATGAGCCCAAATTGTTCCTTTTGAACGGCTTCTTCCGCTGGCCGGACTTGGAGCCACTGAATCCGGCGTTGACCGTCGTGTCGTCGGTATTATCACCGTTGCTTCGACGCTTGTGTCTGTTGCATCGGGGCTTGCCGTTGCTATTTCTGGCTTCCGAAGTGCCAGGTTCGCTTGCATTGTTGTTGCTACGGGCTAGCCAGCTATCTTCGCCCGCGCAAAAGCGGGTCATAAGAGTCGTGAGGGCTGCCATGGACTTCGGCTTTTCTTGGCCGAGGTGTCGGGCGAGCTATTCATCTCGGATGCTATGTTTAAAGGCCGCTAGGGCTTCCGCATCCGGACAGTCAACGATCTAGTTCTTTTTGGTTAAGAACCTAGTCCAGAATTTCCTGGCTGACTCTCTGGGCTGTTGAATTATGTTACTTAAGTCGTCGGCATCCGGAGGTCGGACATATGTGCCTTGGAAGTTCTCGAGGAAGGCTTCTTCCAAGTCTTCCCAGCTGCCAATGGAGTTTTCGGGCAGGCTGTTCAACCAGTGTCGCGCTGGTCCTTTGAGTTTTAGTGGGAGGTATTTGATGGCATGGAGATCATCACCGCAGGCCATATGAATATGGAGAAGAAAATCCTCGATCCATACCGCGGGGTCTGTTGTCCCATCATATGATTCGATATTTACGGGTTTAAACCCTTCTGGGAATTCGTCCTCCATTACCTCGTCAGTGAAGCAAAGGGGGTGTGCGGCGCCTCTATATCGGGCCACGTCGTGACGTAGCTCGGATGGAGTCTGTTTGCGGTTCTCGGCCCGGGCGTGATTATGGTTGTTGCGTCCGGCTAGATAGCCGTTGTCGCGTGTCGGGGCACGCCCCCGGGATCCATAGATCGATCTGTTCTGACCTGCTCTACTGTCCAAGTCCTGCCGCAGGTCATATGTATAACCCCGAGCAGTTATGTCTCTGCCTTTACGGCGGGGTAGTATGGGCCGGTGTTCGGCTTGGGTTGCCGCTTTGTCCCGGCCACGTGGTGGTCGGTCAGCCGCACTACGTGCTGACGGTACAGGCTCCAGCGCCTCGTCATCAAATTGAGGTAACAATTTGCGCTTTGGATAACTTTTGGTCAGGCGCTCAAGGCGGTATTCCTCGGCTGCCAGGACGTTGGTCCATCTGTCATTGAGCAGATCTTGATCAGCTTGAAGCTCCTGCTGCTTCTTTTTCAGGCTCCTTGTAGTGGCAATTAGCTGGCGTTTAAAGTGCTCCTGCTCGAGAGGTTCCTCAGGCACGATGAAGTCTTCGTCACCGAGGCTCACCTCATCCTCGGAGAGTGGGAGATAATTACTACCCTCTGAGTCTTTGTTTGCGGCCTGTTCCTCAGGGCTGACTTGCCCATCTTCCCGATCGTCCTGTTCGGCAGTTGGCTCGTCGGGGTCTTCTCTTTCTTCAGCACCGTCCGGAGTGTTGTCTCCTGTGCCGGTGTTGCTGTCTTTTCCACGGCGTGATTTAGAGCGGCGCCGCTGACGCTGGTGCTTTGGCGGTATCTCAGGAGGTTTATCCTCAACTGGGTCTTCTTTGCCATCGCCGTTCTTCTCTTTGGGTGTATCCACCATATACACGTCATACGAGGAGGTGGCCGACCAGCGTCTGGTAAACGGCGGGTTTTGGGTCTACTCGTCTCCGGCATCGTCGTCCATACCGTCGATGTCTTCGGAGCCGTAATCGAGCATATCGGTTAAGTCCTTGACAGTGGCTATGAAGTGGGAGGTGGGTGGGAAGTGAAATTCCCCGTCATCAACCCCTAGTTCAGACCGGATATAATTCGGCTGCAAGTCCCCTGCTAAGGAGAGGGTTTTTAATGAGTTCAGCACATCGCCTAAGGGTGAGTGCCGGAAAATGTCCGCGGTGCTGAATTCGACGACCGACGCCTGATCGGGCTCGACGGATGCGGACGCGCGTGGTTCGGAACCTGTGGCCGGAGACGAATCCGAGGTTTCGGTGATGCAGGTCATGCTCGAGGTTGGGTCTGTGTGCGGCTCCAGTGCCGCTGAGTCTGCGGCTCCCACGGCGGGGTTGAGCTTCCCGTCCTCGGATGGCGCAATCTGCTTCGGATCTAGGGCCGGAGCACTTACAGGTGCTATCTCCTGGGTATGGTCCGATGACAGATTTATGTCATGCTCATCGCGGTGGCAGGGAGCGGCTGCCATGGGCTCGAATCCGTCGAAGACCGAGTCTCCGCGGGTATCAGCAATGTAGTTCAAGCTTCCAAACCTGACTTGATGGCCAGGGGCGTAGCTGTCGATCTGCTCTAGATGGCCAAGCGAGTTGGTCCGCAGTGCGAACCCGCCGAATACGAAGATCTGGTCGGGGAGAAAAACTTCCCCCTGGACAACATTGTTGTAGATGATTGACGGAGCCATCGAACCTCCTGAAGGCGACGCAGCGGAACTCTCAATGAAAGCACCAATGTCGGTGTCAAAACCGGCGAATCTCGGGTAGGGGGTCCCGGACTGTGCGTCTAAGGTCGATAGTAACAGGAGACAGGGGACACGATGTTTACCCAGGTTCAGGCCCTCTCTATGGAGGTAATACCCTACTTCCTGCGTGATTGATCTTGATGAATGTGAGTATTACAAGAGTTGATCTACCACGAGATTGTAATGGCTTAAACCCTAGAAGTCTAGCATGTATGATTATGATTGTCCCTATGGACTAAACCCTCCAGTTTATATAGACACCGGAGGGGACTAGGGTTGTATAAAGTCAGTTACTGAGAAAGGAATCTTCATATCTGAACGCCAAGCTTGCCATCCACGCCAAGGAGAGTCTCATCCGGGCACGGGTGAAAGTCTTCGGTCTTCTATCTTCACAGCCCATCAGTCCGGCCCATGTCCAACAGGCCGGACGCCCGAGGACCCCTTAGTCCAGGACTCCCTCACCCTGGACTGCGACGACAAACTCTGGACCAACGCTTCCCAGAGGCTAGCAGTAGTGGTGAAGGTCGAGACTTGCATCAAAACCTCATGGGAAAGAGATGCGATCAAGAACGTGAGCACCTATTGATCCTGGGTAACCCAGATGGCGTGCTCCGGGTTTGGAATGGAGGTAATCTCCTTCTTCCTGGCGACCTCCTTCTCGGAGGTGAGAACGGCGACAGGCTCCTTGATCGTGCCATCAAGGTAGCCCATCATCCTAGCGGGCCTTGATGTGCGGTAGGAGTTGGGCTTTCCAAACCAGGAAGTTTTCACGGGTTAGCTTCTCTGAGATGGTATGGCCGAGCGTGGCGATCGAGGGTGCGGCCATGGCGATAGAGGAGGAGGAAGACGATATAACCTAGATGTATTGGAAGTACCTGGCGCTGTATACCATGTGAAAAGTGTGAGGCTTAAGCGTATGCATTATGCAGGGACGCATGAGTGTTTATATGGGCTCAATAGCCAGAAAGATTTACAAGGTAGTTAGGAGAGGGATTGATCTCCAAGTCAGCTAACGACCTGGGTTTATCCCTTCAGCCTAACAAGATTACAACAACTCAACTCACGCGTACATCTCCTATACATATACAATGTTTAACAGGTTCCTGGAATCGATAAGGGGCTAGTATGCATGGGACTACCAACGCCATCAAAAAGGAGTCCGCCCGGCCAACAACGTTGCGTGCGGCCGCCATGGTAGAGCAGTCCGACTGGCCGCCGGCGACGAGGCCGTTCGGCATGGCCATTGAACAAAAAGATTTGGTAGTGTGCAGCCGTGTGGCGGCCGGCGAAGAGGTCGCTCGGCGCCGCCATGGTCAAGAGCAACAGGAGAACGAGCGAACCCCAAGTCGATCGTGGGATTTGCGTACGTACGTGTGTTATATACAACAATTAGGATACGTATATAGCGGGATCACTACCTGGGATTGAAAACCGGTGGGAGATGGGATATTGGGATTCATGCTTTGAGATTGTAAAGGCCACGTGGCAACCATCCGAGTGGGTCTCATGTGTTCAGAATAAGACCCGGTCTCATAGAATTTTTTTCCATGCAAGACGTGCGCCTTCGCCCAAAGCGCTCTGGCACCTTCCTAGACTGACCCAGCCAATACGTAACCCACCGACGAGTGGGACCAGGAGCAGCACAGGCCCACCTGTCATCACAAGAGCACAAACGAGGGCGTACAAACTGGGTGCGCATTCGCCGGCCGACCCCTCTGCGGCGCCACGATGCCCAACGTGCGCTGCCAACACCTCGGCGCACGGAAAATTTTCGTGTTTTGACCCTTTTCTGAAACCTATTCGAGATCTGACTTTTTTGCTACCGCTAAGGTCCATGGCTGTAGGGTGTAACAGCCTACCGTCAGGGACATTGGGGTAGGAAACATCCCTACCGCCAAACAGACTGGCAGTAGCCTGTACAATCCTACCGCCAAGGTGCTCGGCGGTATGCACGATCACGCACTGTGTTTAATACTTAGGAGGATTTCGCGGTAACGCATGCAACCCTACCGCCAGGGACCTTGACAGTAGGCTGTTATACCCTACCGCCATGGACTCTGGCGGTAGCAAAAGGGTCAGATCTTGAATAAGTTTGAAAAAAAGGGTCAAAACACGAAATTTATCCTCCGCGCGCCCGACGATGCACAATGCGGTCAGCGCAGATCCGGCCACTCTACGCGCAGGAGCGGGTCACCCAAGAAAATCGAACCCAGCCAATGAAAAATATTGGCAAGCCCACTAGTCATCGAAAGCCACGAAAGATCGCTCGGTCAAAACAACCAGCAATGCGTCTATGCGAGGGAAGTATGGCATACTTGCTTCGACACACTACGACTAAACAGTCGTGCACCGGAAGCTCAAGAAACCTGGGAGGCTTGGTGGAGCACTTCAAGAACATATTACCAGGGGAAGGACAGAAGAGGGTTTGATTCTCTTGTCATTGGAGTGGCTTGGTCCTTGTCGAAGCAGAGGAACGCCAGAGTGTTCAATCGGCCAGAGCAACGCAAAGGACCAAGGGAACTAGTCAGCTGGATCTTAGAGGACATTTTCAATTGGAGGCAAGCGGGTGTAGGAGTAGGAGGCCTAGATAGATTTGTGAGACATTGAACTATGTTTAATGGTTGCTGTGGGAGTTCCGGAGGTTGATGTTCGCATCGACCAACGGATTCTTAAAATATTTTGCTCTCTTCTATAAAAACATGGTATGCTATTGGCGTACTCTCGAAAAAAAACCAGTAAAAAAACGGCCGACAGAGGCACGTTGACTTGACCATGGGCGATCGAACGGCCCAAACTTTGCAAAATCGAACGAGCTCTGGAGAGCAAGTCTCCCAGCCACCTTATAGGTTTATCTGGAAGGCGCAGTGGTGCACGCGGCTCGAATTGGAGCCGGAGTCGGTCGTCCTATACGACTATATACGACATAATGATCATCGCGTGAAGCCCAGTACCAAGCTTGACGATGGCGCATCAATAATGGGCTTAAGACCCGGAGGCGGCTTAAGGCCCGTAGTGATAAACCGCCGTTGTGGCAATGACTTATAGTGTAAGGCAAGATTAGTTAAGAGTCCGAGCCGGATATTGTTATAAGCCAGCCGGGACTCTGAGAGCCGCGGGGCGTCAACCTCTCTATATAAAGGGATGACCCGGCGGCGGTTCAGGATGAGAGACAACAAATCGAGAGCCAGGCATAGCGATTAAGCTCCCTGGTCATCGAAACCCAAAGTAATACCACCTCAACTGGACGTAGGCCTTTACCTTCACCGTAAGGGGCCGAACCAGTATAACCCTCGTGTTCCTTGTCCCGCTTAACCCCTTTAAGCTTCCTAGCTGCGATGGCTCCACGACTAAGTCCTTGCACGAGGACATCTGCCGTGACAATTCCACGACAGTTGGCGCCCACCGTGGGGCCAGCGCACGGTGGATTTGAGTTCTTGAAGGGCAGCTTCGAAGGGCTCAAGGGATACGTTGTGGGCCGGATGACCAAGAATCGTCGCGGCAAGCTCTACATCGACGATGCAAACTGGGGCCCCGGCGCCGGCTCAATCGAGTACGGGTACCGGGTCCTCTTCGGCGGAATCCATGTCTTTATTGGCAAGATTGGTGAGCCGGGCATTGAGCCGGACCTCTACGCCGATCTCATCGAGACGGCTCAGCGTGCACCACCCGCTCGGACTCTGCCTGCCTCGAAGCATGGTTTCGTGGGATGCGTCCATGGAGGACTCTCTGAAAGATCTGGATCTGGCGAGGAGACGGCCGCCCGCTCTGACGGCGAGTCATCCACAGAGGAGACCGACTCGTTATACCAACTTCAAGATGGCAGGCTCAGGGGTTGTTCCAATGGCGACAGTATTCCGGACCCCTTTGAGCCGCCGAGCCGGGTTGGAATCTTCATGGCTGGCACACAACCTGTTCAAAACCCCGCCGCCAGGACAGGAAACCCTGTGCCCTCGCCGGCTCAGGTGCTGATGGATCTCACAGACAAGATGACGGCCCTGTTAACCGCTACGGTCGCCCCAGCGGATCAAGCTCAGCATGACGCGGAGGTGGCACAGTTAAAGTTGGATCTAGCAAAAGCCAAGGAGGATCTGGCGGCGGAAGGGACCAGGATGGCTGCAGAGAGGGCGGCTCTCGACGCCCAGACTCAGCTGATTCAGGCGCAGTCTTTCCGGCTCACGATGGATCAGAACGCGTCCAATGAGGTCATGAGAAGAAGGCATCAAAAGGCCCAATCTCGACTCCCTCCGGTTTACGATCCTCGAAACCTCTTCAACACGCCTGGTGCAGGGCCCAGTAACCCGCCAGAGATCACGGCGCCCGGGGCTGGAACGTCAATTCAGCCCCAAGTGATGGGGCCTCCCCGGGTGAACGATGCCCCGCCTCAGTACGTGCCAATACCACCGGGTCGTTATGCCAACTCGTTGGAAAACATGGTCGCCACGGTGGCGCGACTGGGGGCTCTCCCAATCGATGGCGACTCTCTGACGGCGGTTGAAACCCGCCGGATCAGAGAACTCCTTCAGATGGCTCTGGCGCAACAGGAGGCATATTCATATAGCCGGGACAGGATTCATTCAACCCCTCGTCCAGGCCGGAGCCCGAGTTATAGCAGGCACATGGTCTCAGCGACCGGCTCTAGCAATGCCCGACGCCGTGATTTGCCTCCAGGCCACGGCCCGGTTCATAATGGAGCTTTTAACGCGGTAGACCAAGACAGAGCACGACAAGAGGCGGAGCAGGCGGCTCAGTTGACGGCTTACCAGCCACTCCCGGCTTATCCGACAGCTTCCATCGACGCGGGTATACCTACGAGGACCGAAGGTGTTCCTTGTCTGGTGCCGGCTCTCCGTAATGAACGTCTGCCCAAGGATTTCAAGGGGCCTAGGAAGGTACCTAATTACACGACTGATTTACAACCCGGAGCATGGATCGAGAGTTACGAGATGGCTATGGAGTTGCTGGAGGTCAGCGAAGTGGCAATGGCCAAGTACTTCACCATGATGTTAGATGGGACTGCCCGCACTTGGTTGAAAGGGCTGCCACCGAACTCTATCGGGTCTTGGGCTGAGCTAAAAGCCCGGTTCATGCAAAACTTCAAAGATACATGTAGGCAATCTATGTCAATTGTGGATTTGACTAACTGTAAGCAGCAGGAGGGTGAGTCTACAACCCATTGGGTTCGCCGGGTCAAAGAGATAATACATTCATCTGATAAGATGGATGTTGGCTCTGCAGTCTTAATGTTAGAGCAGAATTGTCATTTTGCGCCCCTGAAGATGAAGCTCGGGCGGCTCAAGCGCGATTGCAATGATATGGGTACGCTGATGGCGGCGCTGGTCAAGTACGCCGACTCTGATAGTACCAAGGATCCCGCGTCAGATGATGAAAGGGCAGGGAAGGGAAAACGGAACGGCAATGGCAAGGACCCCCAGCATAACCCGGCGAACCAAGGAGGTAACAAGCGTAAGGCTGATGACAGTATAGAATTTGTGGCCAACGCCAATTCACAGGGTAACAACCACCGGCGCAAGGGGAGACCACCTCCCCGAGCCGGCGGGTCATGCCCGACGCTTGAGCAATTGCTGAATGAGCCTTGCCCAAGGCATGGCTCTAGGGAAAAGCCGACCACTCATCTATGGAAGGACTGCGCAATCATGAAGGCCTTTAAAAATTCCAATGCTTTCAATGGCAACAGTGGCCCGGGCGGCGGCTCACGTGTTGGCGGCTTTCATGGCCCGGGCGGCGGGTCAAATTCCAATTCTCAGAATGTTCAAGGGGGCTTTAATCAGCAGTCCGGCCAGGATCATCATCAGCAGCAGGGGGATACCAGACTAATCCAAAGCAGCTCAATGGCGGGCAGTATCACGTATTTACTACCAGTCTGTGCAAGCGAGAGCAGAAGCTCCATAAAAGGGCTGTGAATGCTGTTGAGCCGACGGTTCCACGTTATTTAAGATGGTCTGAGCAGCCTATTGTGTGGAGTAGGGAAGATCATCCTCCCCGGGTTGATAATCCGGGTCACCTGGCCTTGGTGGTGGCTCCTGTTGGGGAACGTAGTAATTTCAAAAAATTTCCTACGCACACGCAAGATCATGGTGATGCATAGCAACGAGAGGGGAGAGTGTTGTCCACGTACCCTCGTAGACCGACAGCGGAAGCGTTATCACAACGCAGTTGATGTACTCGTACGTCTTCACGATCCGACCGATCAAGTACCAAACGTACGGCACCTCCGAGTTCTACACACGTTCAGCTCGATGACGTCCCTCGAACTCCGATCCAGCCGAGTGTTGAGGGAGAGTTTCATCAGCACGACGGCGTGGTGACGATGATGATGTTCCACCGACGCAGGGCTTCGCCTAAGCTCCGCAACGGTATTATCGAGGTGTAATATGGTGGAGGTGGGCACCGCACACGGCTAAGAGATCTCAAGGATCAATTGTTGTGTCTATGGGGTGCCCCCCTGCCCCCGTATATAAAGGATGGAGGAGGGGAGGCCGGCCAGCCCCTGGGGCGCGCCAGAAGGTTGGAGTCCTACTAGGACTCCCTAGTCGTAGTAGGATTCCTCCTCCCACATGGAATAGGAAAAGGGGAAGGGAAAAAGAGAAGGAAGGAAGGAGGCGCCCCCCTTCCCTAGTCCAATTCGGACCAGACCAAGGGGAGGGGCGCAGCCACCTTTTGAGGCCTTTCTCTCCTTTCCCGTATGGCCCATTAAGGCCCAACACGAATTCCCGTAACTCTCCAGTACTCCGAAAAATACCCGAATCACTCGGAACCTTTCCAAAGTCCGAATATAGTCGTCCAATATATCGATCTTTACCTCTCGACCATTTCGAGACTCCTCGTCATATCCCCGATCTCATCCGGGACTCCGAACTCCATCGGTACATCAAAACTCAATAAAACTGTCATCGTAACGTTAAGCGTGCGGACCCTACGGGTTCGAGAACTATGTAGACATGACCAAGACACGTCTCCGGTCAATAACCAATAGCGGGACCTGGATGCCCATATTGGCTCCCACATATTCTACGAAGATCTTTATCGGTCAGACCGCATAACAACATACGTTGTTCCCTTTGTCACCGGTATGTTACTTGCCCGAGATTTGATCGTCGGTATCTCGATACCTAGTTCAATCTCGTTACCGGCAAGTCTCTTTACTCGTTCCGTAATACATCATCCCACAACTAACTCATTAGTCACAATGCTTGCAAGGCTTATAGTGATGTGCATTACCGAGTGGGCCCAGAGATACCTCTCCGACAATCGGAGTGACAAATCCTAATCTCAAAATACGTCAACCCAACAAGTACCTTTGGAGACACCTGTAGAGCACCTTTATAATCACCCATTTACGTTGTGACGTTTGGTAGCACACAAAGTGTTCCTCCGGTAAACGGGAGTTGCATAATCTCATAGTCATAGGAACATATATAAGTCATGAAGAAAGCAATAGCAACATACTAAACGATCGGGTGCTAAGCTAACGAAATAGGTCAAGTCAATCACGTCATTCTCCTAATGAGGTGATCCCGTTAATCAAATGACAACTCATGTCTATGGCTAGGAAACATAACCATCTTTGATTAACGAGCTAGTCAAGTAGAGGCGTACTAGTGACACTCTGTTTGTCTATGTATTCACACATGTATTACGTTTCCAGTTAATACAATTCTAGCATGAATAATAAACATTTATCATGATATAAGGAAATATATAATACTTTATTATTGCCTCTAGGGCATATTTCCTTCAGCTCCTCAGGTTGGAGGGTATAAATTCACTAAAGTGCTCATGGACGAAGGCAGCAGCATCAACATCCTCTATTATGAGACCTTCCGTCGTATGGGTTTAACTGATAAAAACCTCAGCCAGTCCAATACTGTTTTCCATGGCATGGTGCCCGGCAAGTCAGCATATCCGGTCGGTAAGATCGAGCTGGAAGTGGCTTTTGGAGATGAGTACAACCACAGGGCGGAAAAACTAACCTTTGAGGTGGTCAAGATAAGAAGCCCGTACCATGCCTTGTTTGGGCGGCCGGCTTACGCCAAGTTCATGGCACGGCCGTGTTACGTGTATCTGCACCTCAAGATGCCGGGTCACAATGGGACCGTTACGGTTCATGGCCGCCGAAAGATAGCCTTGGAGTGTGAGGAAGGTGACGCGGCTTACGCGGAATCTGTTTGTTCAACAGAGGAGTTGAAGTTTTACAAGGACAATGTTGACCCGGCAGATAGGACGTCTTTGAAAAAGCCAACCACGGAGCATGAGCCGGTAATGAAATTTAAGTCCGCTGATGAGACTAAACTTGTTGACTTTGTTCCAGGTGACTCATCTCAGCAGTTCAGCATCAGTGCCAATCTGGATCCGAAATAGGAAGGCGCGCTCATCGAGTTCATCTGTGAGAACAGGGACATCTTTGCATGGAAACCTTCTGACATGCCGGGTGTACCTAGAGAACTCGCTCAGCACACTCTCAATATTGATCCGAAGTTTAAGCCGGTCAGGCAATTCCTCCGGCGGTTTAATGAGGAGAGGCGGAAAGCCATTGGTGAGGAGGTAGCCCGGCTCTTGGCGGCCGGGTTTATTGTTGAAGTCTTTCATCCAGAATGGTTAGCTAACCCGGTGCTCGTGCTCAAGAAGAACGGCACCTGGCGGATGTGTGTGGATTACACGGATTTAAACAAGGCTTGTCCGGCTGATCCTTTTGCTCTGCCCCGTATTGAATAGATTATTGATGCTACGGCGGGTTGTGAGCGCTTAAGCTTTTTGGATGCTTATTCTGGATACCATCAGATTAAAATGGCAGTTAAGGACCAGGAGAAGACGGCGTTCATCACTCCCTTTGGAGCCTTCTATTATGTATCTATGCCTTTTGGGCTCAAGAGTGCACAGGCGACTTACCAGCGTTGTGTGCAGAATTGTCTTCATAACCAGATTGGGTGCAACGTTCATGCCTATGTGGATGATATCGTGGTTAAATCTAGAGAGAAGGAGACCTTGGTAGATGATCTTAAAGAAACCTTTGACAATCTCCGGGTTTACAAGATGATGCGTAACCTGGCCAAGTGTGTTTCTGGTGTTCCCGCAGGCAAGCTCTTGGGTTTTCTGGTTTCTCACAGAGGCATTGAAGCTAACCCGGAAAAGATCAAAGCAATCACCTCTCTGGCTAAGCCGGCGTGCATAAATGACGTCCAGCGTCTGGCGGGCCGCATCGCTGCTTTGAGCCGGTTTATAAGCCGATTGGGTGAAAAGGCCATGCCACTGTACCAGTTGATGAAGAAAACAGATGACTTTATCTGGAATGATGCTGCTAATGCTGCTTTTGAGGATTTGAAGAGACAGCTAGCTGAGCCCCCAGTCCTTGCTGCTCCCGTTGACAAGGAGCCCCTATTGTTGTATGTAGCCGCTAACACACGAGCCGTTAGTGTGGCTGTGGTGGTGGAGCGTAAGGAAGCGGGTAAGGAGTATCCGGTTCAGCGGCCAGTTTACTACGTCAGCGAAGTACTCATTGAGTCCAAACAACGGTATCCACATTGGCAGAAGCTTGTTTATGGGGTATTCATGGCAAGCCGGAAGATTAAGCATTATTTTCAGGGTCACCCCATCACTGTGGTTAGTTCTACTCCCCTAGGAGATATCATCCAAAACAGAGAAGCCACAGGAAGAGTGGCTAAGTGGGCTATAGAACTTGGGCCTCATGGTCTGAAATACGTGCCACGCACTGCTATCAAATCTCAAGCATTGGTGGATTTCATCAACGATTGGACAGAGCTGCAGGTGCCTGAAGAGAAACCGGATAATACATACTGGACTATTCACTTCGATGGGTCTAGGCAATTGGAGGGCTCGGGGGCTGGAGTTGTTTTAACTTCCCCTTGAGGTGACAAGTTTTGCTATGTGCTACGGTTGATGTTTCCCTGTACTAACAATGCGGCTGAGTACGAGGCCTTGCTCCATGGTCTTCGGATGGCTAAGGAGATGAGCTTGAGCCGGGTAAGGTTCTTTGGTGACTCAGATTTAGTGGCCCAACAAGTGTCAGGCAAGTGGGATTCCAAAGACCCTCTCATGGCGGCTTATCGCCGCGAAGTTGATGCCATTGCTGGACATTTTCAGGGTTACCAAGTAGAGCACATCGATCGCAGGAAGAACGAAGCGGCTGATGCATTAAGCCGGCTGGGCTCTCAGCGAAAGCCGGTGCCGCCTATTACTTTCTTGGACATCTTGCATAACCTTTCGGTTAAGTTGCCTACAGAGGAAGGCTTGGCTATTCCTGACCCGGAGGCACAGTTAGTGGCGGCTCTCCACATTACCCCAGACTGGACAGTACCATACTTGGCTTACATGACCCGGGGAGAATTGCCTGAGGATGAAACTTTGGCCAGACAAATAACCCGGCGGTCTAAGTCAATGATAATCATCAATGGCGAGCTGCATCGTCGAAGTGTCACTGGAACTTTCCAGCGTTGTGTTTCCCCTGAGGAAGGTCAAGAAATTTTACGTGAAATTCACGAGGGGGATTGTGGCCATCATGCCGGCTCAAAATCCCTTGTGGCCAAGGATTTTCGTCATGGTTTTTATTGGCTGACGCCTCATGCTGATGCAGAGGATTTGGTCAGTAAATGTGACGGTTGCCAGAGGTTCTCGCGACGGGTTCATGTGCTGGCTCAAGAATTGAGGATGATTCCAATTACTTGGCCATTTGCGGTCTGGGGGCTTGATATGGTTGGGCCTTTTAAAAGATCTAAGGATAAGAAGACCCACCTCCTGGTGGCGGTCGACAAGTTCACAAAGTGGGTTGAAGCAGAGCCAGTTAGTAAGTGTGACGCGGCCACAGCGGTTCAGTTTATGAAAAGGGTGATATTTCGCTTTGGTTTTCCACACAGCATTATAACTGACAATGGTACCAATCTGTCTAAGGGCGCCATGGAGGAGTTTTGTCAACGGGAGCATATTCGGCTTGATGTTTCATCAGTGGCTCACCCTCAGTCCAATGGTCAAGCTGAGAGAGCCAATCAGGAAATTTTGAAGGGCATCAAGCCCCGGCTTTTGGTCCCTTTGCAACGGACGCCGGGTTGTTGGGTGGAGGAGTTACCCTCCGTGTTATGGAGCATCAATACTACTCCTAACAGGTCTACGGGTTACACGCCTTTCTTCATGGTTTATGGAGCGGAGGCGGTCCTCCCTAGCGACATCCGTCATGACTCGCCTCGAGTGGCGGCTTATGTTGAGGCGGATAATGAGCGGGCGCGCCAAGATGCTCTTGACTTGTTGGACGAACAGCGTGATGTGGCAGCAGCTCGCTCGGCGATTTACCAACAAGACCTGCGCCGCTATCACAGCCGCCGGGTTAAGTCCAGGGTCTTCCAGGAAGGTGATCTGGTGCTCCGGCTCATCCAAGATCAAACAGATGCACACAATTTATGCCCGCCTTGGGAAGGGCCCTTTGTGGTCAGCAAGAACTTGCACAACGGGTCATACTACCTTATCGATGTTCGGGAGCACAAAGATTCACGTAAGTCGGAGGAAGAGACCTGTCGGCCGTGGAACATAGCTCAGCTTCAGCCTTATTACACTTGAGCCACCGGCTCTCATAATGTACATATTTCTATAGCCATGTATATATTATGATAAATAATAAAGCAGGACCTCCGACCTTTTCTCCTCCAAAGGTAAATGTGTTGTTCCCATTACAACATTACATAGTCACTTGGAGGTGGATCCGGCTTATGATTGTATTCGAATCTAGCCGTTAACAATATGATCACTTGGGGCTTCCTGTTCAAACATGGGTCGTATTCGAACCAAAGAGAACATAGCTGTCGATACCCATTTGATTGGCAAATTATCGAGCTCATTGGGGAGTTTTTCTTGATCATATTTGAATCATAGCTCAACCCCCTTTGGGAACCGACGTGGATCATATTCGAATCAGCGTCGTTAAACAACTATTAAGGTCATTTGGGGGCTTCCTGTTCAAACATGGGTCGTATTCGAACCTAAGAGAACATAGCTGTCGGTACCCTCTTGATAGGCAACGCCAAAGCCACTGGGGGCTATATGATCGCATTCGAATCTTAGCTTAACCCCTTTGGGACGGTTCTCTGGTCGTATTCGAACCAGAAGCCCCTAAGTTTTGATCTTTTGGTTTGCAACAAGTTCTTCTGATCATATCAACAGTGTGCAAGGGCGGATCTTACTCCGCCGGCTTAACTTTGATTAACAATAAGCATTATCGATGCTGGTGAGCCGGAGTTGAGTTCTCAACCTCATTATTTGGGTTGCATAAACCGGAAGTGTACTTGAAGGCTTGCAGGACAATTGAGAAAAGTAAATGATCAAACATAAGCCGGAGAAATATAAAAGAGCAGCTTCAACAGAGTTAAGCGCTGCACACGTGCACGATGGCACGACAAAATTAAGTGTTTGTCCTACTCTATTACAGGACTCCCCGAGTCCAAAAGGAGAGGCATTGTTGTTAAGGCATAACCATGAGCCGCCTAAGAAGTCAAGGTGCTTGTTGGGTTGAAGCTCCCGGCTCATCCCTCTCCGCTCCTCCGGCTGTTTCCATGACCTGGAAGGTTGTTGATTTACAGTCAATGCCACTCAAAGCTTCGAATTGAGCCTCATCATCAATTAACCCGGGCGGGTCAACTTCTGGGGCGAAGGTATGCTTACGAGTCGGAGGGATTAGGCTGATTGCTTCATAGCGTGGAGTTGGGATCCTCTGATTCTCCGCGTCATAGCCCGGCTGATACTTGGTAAGATCTGTGTCATTCCCAATCAAGGTGGCCACCGGGCGCACGCTCTTCACACAGGCGGTGAAGTCTTTCTGGTCAAAGGGGGTACCGTCTTCCTTCAGGCTGGGGTATCCAAGAGCGATGTCGGCCGGGTCTAGCTCCGGTAGAAACGCCTTGGCCCGGCTTAGAGCAGCTATCGCTCCGGCTCTTGCAGAAGCCCGTCTCAGCTCTTGGAAGCGTTGAGGAAGTACGGCAAGCCGCCTGAGTACGTCTGCCAGGTGAGTGGGAACCTCATTGGACAGAGCCACAACGGCTAAAGCACGTTGTGACCCGGTGTAGAGTTGCTCCACCAAGGTGTAAACAGCCTTCAGCTTGGTCAGCATGTTCTGATTGAGATTGGAGCTTCTGGGGCCTGTATAACAAAGTCAGGTGAGCTGATAGCAATGGAGGGGCTTATGAGACATGAATGATGTAAACTTATTTAAAGCTTACAGAGTAACTTACCGAAGATTGCGGTGACCATCTGCGATACATGGCGTTTTAAGCCAGAGAGTTCGGCGGTTCTTTCAGTAAGAGCAGCCTCCGCCTGTTCGGCCCGGCTGAGCAAGGCAGTCTTCTCATCGGCCCAGGCTTTTCTTTCTGTTTCAAATTTTTTTCTTCAGTTTTTCTTGTGCAGAGACACTGAACTCAAATTTGGCATTGGCTTTCTGGGTCTCATTTTCCTGAGTCTTCAGGCGGGTCTTCAGATCAGAGATTTCCGATTCAAGTTTCTTGCAGGCAGCCTGTACAAGTTCCGGGTTACAGTTTGAGTGATTATCATGCAACATTAAAGTCCCAAGCACTTTGCAAGCAAAGACACTTGGCACTTGGGGGCTAATGTAGGCTGAGAAGCTTTATTTACAGTGTCGGTTCATGAAAATAAGTCCCAGGTGCTTTGCAGGCAAAGGTGCTTGCCACTTGGGGGCTAATGGGCAAAGTTGCTCAAGTACTTGATTAAAACATAAGGTAAAAGACCGGTTCACCTAGGCTGTTTAACCCGGCCTTTGAGTGTTACCAGGTAAGCCGGTATTAAGTCTACAACATATTCTATCATAAGTAGTAGACTTGGAGGCTAGCATGGTAAGGATGACTATGGAGTAAACAAGGGAATTATACCTCAGATTTTTGCTGTATCTGCTTCACCATGTCAATTTCCAGGTCTCGGCTGTTGTGCACTTGACCAATATAACCAGCAACAATATCTCCAATGCTCAACTTAGCATAGTCAGTGATATCCAGTCTGGCCCTGCGGCGCTCCAGCAGTTCTTCCTTAGCAGAGCATCTAGCTAGCACAGTGGGTCTTCCCGGCTCAACATATTCGGTCCGGGTAATCACCACATCCGGGTCATCGGCCGGTTGAGCTGGGCTGGGAATCTTCGGGTTGTCAGAACCCTCCATGGCTTGTTCTTCAGTTGGAGCGGTGGTTTCTGGAGCTGGTGCAGACGGCGGCTCAGAGGCAGAGGCGTTGGGTTCAGTCAAGACCGGCTCTTTGACCGGGTTACTTTTCTTTGCCCTCTTACTGAGCTTTGCTTGTGCACTGAAAGTCAAAAGGTTAGTGCAAAAACATGAGTAAGATAAGCACAAAGTAAGTTAATCATCATTACCCGGGAGCGGTCTTGAAAACCGGCAAGTTAGATAGCATGGAGTCCCCGGAGGAAGGTGAAGTTTCCTGATAGTTCGAATCAGAAGAATTAAGTGGTTGACGAGTGACGCCCGCCAAAGGATGAAAAGGATATAAGTTGGAGATAACCTCGGTTCGGCGCTTCCTTGATGCTTCAGGTAAGCCGAAGGAGAGGTCTGCTTCCTTGTTGGTCCGGGTTTGCCTCCGGCTCTCATGAATATGTCGCTTCAAAAGAAATTGAGGATCTTGATAAGCTAAAGGATGTGAAAATCTTACTTTCCGGGTTACTCTTCAGACTTTCAGCCTTGGCAAGGGCTCCGAGTCGGAGGAAAGTATAGTTACCTCTTCAATCACCGGGTTACTCGCTCCGGTATCATCCTGCTGATAATCAGTGTCAATAAGGTGGTTAAAAACAGACAAAAACAAAAGAAGAGCCTAAAGAATCAAGGGCTACCTCTGACTCGGAGGTGTCATCCAACTGAAGCAGGTCTGAGGCGCTAGGCTTACTCCCCTTCTTGCGGGGAGCGGCTCTCCTGGCGGCTTTTTTAACCTTCCTGGCTTTTTTAGCAGCCTCATGGTCATACCTGACCTTCCAGAACTTATCATTAGCCTAAAAAAATACAACAAAGGTTTCTTGAAGTTAAAGATGAAAATTGTTAAAATGGAAAGTAAGGTGCTCAGATCAGTAGCTTACCGCCGGAGCCGGGTTAGCTTTGCAGAAGGGACTTAAGCCTGTCCTCCCACAATCTGCTAAGCTCTCGTTTAGAAGGGACTTGGTCATGTCATCAACGACGTCCTCAGGTAAGTCGTTGGGGCTGTGCCGAAGAGGATCATCCTTCCGGCCCGTGTAATCACACATTAAGCCGGGGCGGCGGCTTAGAGGAATCACCCACCAAGCAACCCAGACCTGGACCAGATCAACGCCGTTAAGGCCGTTTCCCAGAAGAGCTTTAATCTTGTTGATGGTGGGGATAAGTGGTTGACGCTCAGCTTGAGATAATTTGCCGGGCAGAGGGTTCTCATCAGCCGAAGAAGTATCCTGGCAGTAGAACCATGTCTGGTTCCAGTCCTTTGGGTGGCTTGGCGGCTCAGCATAAGGAAAGAGGCAATCTCTCCGTCGTTGGATTGAAATTCCGCCAAGTTCCAAGCTAGGCCCGTTGGCACACTCGTTCTGGCGGTTCAGATAAAACAGCTCCCTAAAGAGCAGTAGGTTGGGCTCTTCTCCAAGGTACACCTCACAGAACACTTGGAAGTTACAAATGTTCGACACGGAATTGGGTCCAATGTCTTGAGGTCGCAGATCGAAAAAGTGCAGAACATCTCTAAAGAATTTTGAGCCGGGAGGTGCAAAACCCCGGCTCATGTGATCAGCAAATATAACAACCTCTCCGTCTCTTGGTTGAGGTCTTTCTTTGGACGGGTCAGGGGCACGATAGGACATGACCTCCTTCTTAGGCAGGTAACCCGTCTTCACGAAGTCATCTAAGGTATTATCAGTAACGTTGGATCTCACCCAGTTGCACGTAATGGGTGCCTTGGGAGCCTTGGGCGACATTGTGAAAGACGAAAGCCTATGACAAAAGAAAATTTCCGGTTCAAATTTAAGCCGGAGGAAGATTTCAGTTCAGTATTCAAGATGGCGGCTTATGAAGGGGCCTAATGATATATGGCTAATTGTGTCGGGTTATCTAAGCCGCTGTGGATATCATAAGTAATTCAAGTTGTTTAAAACTCTATCATGAATGAGCCGGAAATTTCACAGAGCATGGCCTCTTTTAAGCCGGAGATATGAACCGCCATGGCTAACAGATGCAGGTTTTTGTCTAAGTGTTGCACAAACAAGTTTCACACATTGCAAGGATTATTTTGGATCAAACGGTCGTTTGGAAAGGAAAAATTTCTAGACCTAAAAACTAATACAGAGAAGTTCATAAGCTCTAAATGAGGTCTTGTTGCGGACAAAGGGGATTTACTAGCATAAAAATGAGTGAGAAACTACTACCGCAGGGAGTCTGTACCGTTTTTAGATCAAAGGGAACCTCGCTGGCGGAACTGTGAAGAAATCGAGATGAACTACGAAGAACACAGAAAGCTTGCGAGCTCTAATGCGGATCTAAGGTACGGGACGGCGAGGGATTACTGGTGCTAATGAGCAGCGGAGGCGCGCCGCAGGATTCTGGTCAAGACAGGTTGATGCAGCGGCCTTGGTCGGTGAAGACGAGGTGCGCGGCGGCGGCGGCGGAGCTCGGGCTCTGGAGCGTCAGAGGAGGAAGACGATGGAGGGGAAGAGTGACGAAGACCTATGGGCCGGGCCTATTTATAAGGGCCGGCTGGTAAATGGGCGCGGGAAAAGAGGAGGCGGAAGACATGATTATATTGCCGCAGAAATGCCTCGATTTTCGGGACAGTCTTTAAAGATAAGATCCGTTGAGATATGACAGAATAAAAAAATGAATTTAATGGAAGATGACGTCATGACGGGTTACCAAGAATCCAGAAGATGACGTCACGATGGGTTATAACCTTTGCACAGGCAGAAGCCGGAAGATTTTGAAGATTGACATGAACCGGTTCAAATCAATCTGGGGCCTAATGTTGAGGATATAACCATTAGAGTCCCCCGCCCAGGAGGGGCCGGGTTACGTCATAATGATCATCGCGTGAAGCCCAGTACCAAGCTTGAGGATGGCGCATCAATAATGGGCTTAAGACCCGGAGGCGGCTTAAGGCCCGTAGTGATAAACCGTCGTTGTGGCAATGACTTGTAGTGTAAGGCAAGATTAGTTAAGAGTCCGAGCCGGATATTGTTATAAGCCGGCCGGGACTCTGAGAGCCGCGGGGCGTCAACCTCTCTATATAAAGGGATGACCCGGCGGCGGTTCAGGACGGGAGACAACAAATCGAGAGCCAGGCATAGCGATTAAGCTCCCTAGTCATCGAAACCCTAAGTAATACCACCTCAACTGGACGTAGGCTTTTAACTTCACCGTAAGGGGCCGAACCAGTATAACCCTCGTGTTCCTTGTCCCGCTTAACCCCTTTAATCTTCCTAGCTGCGATGGCTCCACGACTAAGTCCTTGCACGAGGACATCTGCCGTGACAATTCCACGACAAGTATAAAGAACCCAGGAAGGACAGGGTCGATCGCAACACCACAGTCCACAGATCGGTCAATCGCACGTAAGGTTATATCAACGGATCGTCATGAGTAACTGCATGTCGCGCGACAGAGAGACTAGGGTCGTATGGTCCTCCGGGACGAGGAAGGAGGGCTGGTCTTCTCGTCCTGCTATTGTTTGTATGCATGTAACAGTCCCCTTGAAGCTGAGCTATCTGCCTTTAAAAAAAAGAGGAGGATTGCCCTTCGCCTCTGCATCTGGGCGATGCATGTAACCATTTTATTGATTATTCACCGATCTTGCCAGGCTTCTCTGTCATCGAAGTCACCATGACGCCAAACAACATTTTTCTCCTACGCGAGTCCATCTCCGCGCATCGGACGCCAAGTCTCCACAGCGACATGCCGGCAAGATCCGCCGCCATCAATGTGTAAGATGAAGCACCGCTCCACCAAAGAAGCCATCCTCTGGTCCTCGAGTCTGTGTGCACCTCCAAGAATGATGCCTCAAGGGGGAAACGACACCAAAGAGCCGCCGTCATTCGATCTACTGATCTAGGGTTTCCTCCGGAGGTAGCAGAGAGTGGCCTTAAACTTCTCCACGACGATGCCTTCAGGAAAGGAACAATGCAGACAATGCCATCACCGCCGGCCTTGGCAATAGCCGATAGCAGGACAGGAACTCTACCATCATGACCATACGTCGCTCGTGCAACGGTGGCTCATGGTCTTCCTTAACTTGGTTATCACAACAAGGGCACTGCGGTGTGGCTTAGATCGGTGCCCTCTGAGATTGATTTGTTGTATTCAAAGGATTGTAACCACACCGATTAAGCAATGAAATCTTTTTTTCTCGCAAAAAAGAAGAAGATAGAAAACGCAATTGTCAATGCGTCATCCGTTGTCAATGTTCGCGGAACCACGCCATACCGGCGGAGAAATAAGATGGCTTCCCGGAGATCGACGAGGCGGCGGCCAGCACGTTCCGCCCGCCGCCATCATCGAGGAAAAGTAGAGCATGGAAGACTGTCGCAGCTTGGGTCCCAGGAAGACCACCGCCTCGGCGTTGCCGGCATACATATTCGGTGTTTTGCCCGCTTCGCTGGCCACCGTCGTCCCCTGCCTCCCAAACCAACCTTGATCCGTGCTTCATACATGGAAGCGGAGGGCACCCTTCCCGTCCGGCTGAAGATAACCCTATGGTGCCACTCCGATGAGCGGCGCAGCCGGACATGGGGAAGCGGAGGCTACTCTTGCCCTTTCCGTTGAAGCATATACCTCCGGGGCTCACGACAATCCGATGAGCGGGCTGCCAGACACGGGGAAGACAATGGAGATCTGCCGAGACCGGCCATAGACTAGTTTAGCGTATCCATGTTGTGGGAATGGAGATCCGCTGGCGCCGGTCGTAGACTAGTTTTACCTTAGCCTGGTATAGTTTTTAGTTAAAATATGTCCGAAATGTAAATGTTTTCGTCCGGTTTGTATGAATATCATATCATTGGTATGAATGAAGTTCGTCTAGTTTGTTTAAACAGTGTTTGAAATGTACGCGGATAGCGTTGGATGGGCAGATCCCGCGTCCGTGTCCACAGACTGGTCCCTGATCCACAGACGGATACAGTGTCCGTTTTGCGGGTAAGCGGTGGAGATGGCCTTAGGCCTTGTACAATGCAAGGTGCTTAGGGGAGGTGCTTAGAGAAGTAAACCAAGCTTTTCTTAAGCACCGGTGTTTATTTGTACAGGATAGACGCTTAACTAAGCGTCTCTGGCACCGGTGCTTCAGAAAAACTCGGTTTATTATTCTAAACACCTTCCTAAGCATCTCTCATTGTACAAGGCCTTAGAAGCAACCAAACAATAAAAAGAAAATGATGTGTCTAGCGAGCAGCCGTTGGCTCACTAGCGCTTCGCGCAGCCGGTAATTTATGGGAAGTGTTTAGTCCCCTTGTGCTGATTAGGAAAGATTCCTCTGGTCCTAACTAGTTAAACAAGAAATAGCCAACGAACATGCGTATTAAATGATCCACATGCATCCGCTGCGCCTTCTTTTACTGAATGGTCATGGATGGCTTTCTACCATTTAATTCATGATTTACAAAATTCAAAAAACCATAACTTTTAAACTGTGCATCGAATTTAAGATCCGTTTTCACTGTTGAAATCCTCGTGACGTGCTCTTCGAAACTAGATCCCGTATGGGTATGTTTCGATGAATTTTCTTTTGTGCAATTTAGTTCCTCATTTTGTGCAACTGACTAGAAGCGATGTGCAACTAGCAGACAGTGAATGTGCAACTTCCCGCCTATCCCGTTGACGTGCAGTTTTCACTGATGTCACCTCCACCCCCTCAAACTACCCCTTCCAGTGACATGTGCAACTTCGTCTATTGCTTAGGCCAACTGCCTAGTACTTGATGTGCAACTTCCTCCCTGCATGTGGATTTACTTTCATTGTTTGCTCCATCCACCAACTGCCTAGCAGTGGATGTGCAACTCCGAATACTGCCACCACCAACTGTCTAACAGGGATGTGCAACTTTTCATTGCACCCCCATGGATGTGTGGTTTTCCCTTCTAGCAACCGGTCCAAACCACCCCTGCTAGTGAGATTTGCAACTTTAGCGCCCTGTCTATATGCAGCTTTTCACTATCCTCGTGAATGTGGAACACCATCCAACTATCCCTGCCTATGAGATGTGCAACTTCGTATGTTTTCTTGGCCAACTGCATAGCAAGCTATGTGCAACTCCGTTTGTTGCCCCCGCCAACCGAAACTACATATCTACAAGTAGGGAGGGGAAAGAGTTGCACATCGACAAGTAGACAGTTGGCTTGAACAACATAATAAGTTGCACATATCGCTGGGTAGGGGAGGTGGTGCAGGGTGTGCCAACAATAGGCATCCACAAGTAGGAAGGAGGGTTGCACATCTACTACAAGGTGGTTGGTCGGGGTAGTAGACTAGTTGCACATCACAAAAGTCAGTTGTTATGGTTGCTATGTTGTAGCCTCATCGAAAGTTGGATCATGCAGCTCTAAAATTGGTTTTGGAAAAAAGTTGCATCATGCAGTACTAAAGTTGCACAATATAACCCTAAAGTTGGCATCGAAAAAAATTCGTCGAAATATACTCATGCTGGATCTAGTTTCAAAGATCTCGTCGTGAGGATTCCGATGGTGAAAACGGATTTGAATTCCGACGCGCGGTTTGAAAGATATAGCTTTTTGATTTTTTGAAAACCCGAAATAAATGCAGATGGATCTGTCTTTCTCACACTAAAGAAGTGTGAACGCATTTAATGTCACGCCTACATGCACTAGCAGACAATTAAATTGACGCATGCATGTGTTGTGAGAGTGAGGCCACTCGTTTCGTCTAAAAAGTGCGGTTGCACTTTGAAGAATGGAAAAGAAAAACGCGCCACTCGTTTTGAATTCAAAACGGCACCGGTTAGTCTACGCAGATCGAATCGGAGGAGGAATCGGATATCGTGGGAGTACCCATAGCCGCCACATCACAGATCGATCGATCTCTCGATCGCAAGAGGAGACAGCCCACAGCTCAGAACCGTGACCAAACAACGCGCGCGGCGGCCGGAGAAGATGCTGGACATGCACGAGGTTGCGGACAGGGTCGAGCGCAGGCTGCTGCGACGCCAGAAGCTGCCGCCGGCGGGCACCAAGCGCAAGATCCCGGAGCCGCGCACCGGGCCTTTACTTAGAGCATCTCCAGCCGTTGGCCCCTAGGAGGGGCTAAAAATCGCCCCCTGGGGCGCACCGGCGCTAAACCGCGCGCTGGGGGCGTGATGCCCCCAGTCGCGGCGCCCACGTTTTTTTGAAAAACTTAAATACAGCGCAAACACGGCTCAAATTTAACGCAAACATCGGCGAGTTCGTTCAAATTTAAACATATTTTACAAAAAAAGAAAAAAACTACTAGGGGCTGCTCCTCGCCGTCTCCATCGCCACTCCTCGCCGTCTCCCTCGCCGCTCCTCGCCGCCCGCCGCCCGCCCTTGCAGTTCTACATGTCGAGGAGGCTGTAGAACCGCGTGTAGTCGCCGCCGCCGCCGTCGTCGTCGTCGCCGCCGCCGCCGTCCCTGCTGCATCCCTTCCCTGGTTGGCGCGGCGGGTTGGACGGTCCGGGGGCATCCTCGTCGTCGTCGCTGTCGAGGATCACGACGCCGGGCTCATCCTCGCGCCCACGTTTGCGAGCTTCTATCTCCTCCAGGGCCCGGCGCTGCCGGACCATCTCATCGCGGTAGTAGTCGTCCCGCGCCCACTGTAGGGCCTCCTCGTCGGAGAAGCCGCGCCGGGCTATCTCCTCGTACTCCGGGGGGAGGCCGGGCTCCGGATTGGGCTCGACGAGGACGAAGCGGCCGGAGGGGGGGTGGAGTCACCGATGCGGACGCCGGAGCTACGGGTGTGCACGCTGACAGGCGTGTCCTGGGGCTCCGGCTTGACGGGGCGGAGGCAGGGAGAGCCGGACGAGCGGCCGGACGAGGAGGAGGACGCCCCGGGCCGCTCCATGCGCCTCGGCGTCCAGGAGCTCCCACGGCGGCGTGAGAAGGACGGGGGAGAGGGGTACTCAAGGCGCGGCGTGTTGCCGCCCTCGATGTACTCGAGGACGGCCTCCAACGTGCGGCCGGGCACGCCCCACCACCGGCGCCGGCCCTCGGAGTTGAGCCTGCCGGAGGGCACGACGCCGTTCGTCGCCTCGAGCTGTTCGGCGTGGCGGCGGGGGAAGTAGGGCTCCCAGAGCAGGCTGTCGGGGGTGTACCGCGGGCCTTCCCTCGCCGTCCGCGGCAGGGACGCGCGGATACGTGCGATCTCCGCACGCCGCGCCGCCCCGGTGGGTGGTGGAGGCACCGGCACGCCGCCGGCGCTGATCCTCCACGCCCGGAGCACCCGCATGTCCGGCGGGACCGGATACTCGGCCTCGAAAAGGAGGCGAGCCTCGTCCTCGTGAAGATGGCGGCGCCCGAAGCCATTCGCCGCCGCGCCGTCGCCTGGGAAGCGCTCGGCCATTCTTCTGCACTGGAGACAGCGAGAGGAGGCGAGGGAGGAAGGGAAAGAAATGGGCGCGTCGGCGTACATGAGCACCGAGAGGCGCTAAGGATGATGAGCCCTCGCGCGAGAGAGGAGAGGGCCGAGAGGTTCCAGGCGTACATGAGCACCGTACGGGAGAACATCCGGAAGCTTGAGGAGGCCTTTGCGCAGGACGACGACGTGGAACAAGCAGATTAAGCAGCCTCGTGGACCTGTAGTTGTATTTATTTACTCCTTCCCATCCAAATTGATTGTCGCACACGGAGGGAGTAACTTTTTATTATCCTTTTTAAGGGCAAGATTTGCTGTACCGATGTAATCAAGCATGTTAGTTTTGAGGTTATATCAAAGGATCATCATGAGTAAACTGCATGTCGGATGCCGCGCGGTAGAGAACTATAGAAACGCAACTGTCAACGTGTTCTGCCAATTCTCGGATCGGGCTACCTGGCGTAAAAGTTTCACCAAAGGTATATGTAAATTGATTAAATTTGTAATTTTTGGACGGGGATTAAATTCGTAATCTGAATAAGTCAACTTTATAGGAGGATGAATGGTTGGAGGAGGAAGAAATAAGGACGGCCGTAAGATCTTATATAATCTAAGGCCCCCAATCAGCCTGATCCAAGCCTGATCGGCGTATTTACGTACTCCATCTTGATGTGGTGACGATTCGAATGCTAAACGGGTTACAATTTCTTTTATTTGGAAAAGAAAACACACCTCCAATTTCATTGACGAAGCCAACAATACAATGATCTCCGCTAAACAGGAAAGTGAAACAGGAAAGTGATGGAACGAGGCCCCTATTCATAAACAAAACATCACCAACCCAACATCCTGTTAAAACAAAAGCTCACAAGACAGTTAAGGCCATGTGCAATTCAAGGTGCTTGCGATACTAAACTGATTTGCTTTAAGTCTGCTATGGAAACAAGCATCAATGCTTAAGAAAAAATTTCTTCATTTTTATAAGCACACTTCAAGCACCTTGCATTGACCTAAAAAGACCAGGGGAACGACTCAAAAGAAGGCTAGACAGAAAGCATGAGGTTGGCTTAATATCGAAAACAAGACACATTCCCGAAACCCTTCCCTCCCATGCCGCCACCCGCGAGGCGGCCGGGGAGGGCGCCCAGATCCCCCCGCCGCCGGCCTCCCCTCCTCCCTCGCCACCGCCAGGGGCGCGGCCGGGCGAAGCCCGACCGGCGCCGGCGGCAGCGGGGCTTGTTCTTCCTTCGCGCGATGGGGCGGCGCGCGCTTCTTCATCGAGTGCGGGCGCGGGGCGAGCGCGGGGCGCCGTGGCGTGGCAGCGCGCGGCCCCCTGGCTGGCGTGGCGCTACGTGGCCGGCTGCGCGGTGGTGCGCGCCTCGCCGCGGCGGCCGGATCCGTCCGGCAGGCGGCGTGGGCAGCGGCTGGGGTCCGGCTTCGGGCTGCTGGCGGCTGCGTTGGTTCCTCTCCGTCGCGGACGTGCGGGGGTGGTGCGGCTCGGCTGGTGGCGGTCCGACGACCTGGTGGTGGTTGCCGGCGGTGCGCGTGGTGGTGGTGCTTCCACTTGGTGGCTCTCTGTGCGGGGAGGCAAGGGAGCGGCTTAGACAGGGGCGGCGGCGCCGACGGCGTGCCGACTGCAACGCGAAGGCGGGAACTTTACGGGCCTGGGAGATCCCGGCCGGGCCTATGCGGCCACGGGCCTGGTATGTTCCTGCTATTGCGTCCGGTCAGCTACCGTCTTCGACGGTGGAGGTGGGGCCCTCCCACGTGCCGATGGTGCTGCTGCCCGAGTCCCGGCTCCTCTTCTTCATTGTGTAGGCCATGCTTCACGGTGCCATGGTGAGACAGCGTGGGAAGCTTCGTGACCGGGTTGGCGCATGGTGGGGGTCTGTTTGGTGGCGAGCTTTGGAGTGCCTGAGGTGGAGGTTAGGATCGGGAGAAATCCCTATTGGCTTGGCCGACACCGACGCGGTGGCGCATGTGGATGCCGCCGGACCTTCCTGGAGGGCGTCGGGGCTACCCTTCCTCTCTCCTCACCGCGTACCGGGGGGAACCCTTGGCAGCAGCTTCGTCATCGTCGCGTCCCTTCTTGAAGGTGTTGATTGGTACCGGTGCTTCGGAGGCTCGGAGCTTGGTGGGCGATCTCCGGTGGGTGCAGCAGCCACGAGGCTTCTTCGTTTTTTTGTCGATCCGCCGTTGTCGGCATTTGTTTCTCTTGTTTTTCTCTTTCATTTCTTTTATGCGTGACTGTGCTGCTTCCGCCCCAGCACCTATCGTTGGATGTCTCGGTTGGTCGCTTTGTATACAAAGCGGGGGAAAACCCTTTTTCGGCAAAGAAGGCTAGACAGAGCTTTAAGCTGCATATATCTTCACTCTTAAGAAGAGTTCCCAAGGATCATGCAGCAGTGATCATTCTTCTCCCCGGGACGCTAGCCATGAGTAGGAAAAAAATATCCCATTTGACATTTGCTCGGATAGTTCTAAGAGCATCTCCAACCACAATTGCCAAATTTGACCCCTTCCGTTTGTCCATGGACACCGCGGGCAGGAGTGGCTCGATCCCATTTGCTCGCCCGCGCAACCGCACCTTCCATAACAGGAAGATAGAACTATTCAATAGCCTAGAATAAATTACTGATGTCCAGGTCATTCAGCAATACATTACTAGTACACGAAAAACCATGGTCACCAAAACCATTTAAGCTTGTTCGAAGGGACAACAACCAATGTCATTAAACAACAAAATTATGTGCAAAAATAAACAACAAAACATTATGTTTCACAGCTAAGATTCATTCTACTGATCAGTAAACTTGCGCATGGGATAGAGGAAGCAGTTTGTGTGTGACTGCCAGAGTGGCTAGAGGCGTGCGTGCTTTACTTGGTGAAAAGATTGCCATATTGCAAATGACTTATTGCAGTTCTTACTTTCAAATGTAGAAATCATGATTGCAATTGTTGAAATCACATTGTATAAAAAAACAAAATTAGCTGCCATAGAACTAGAACACTCTAGCATTTATGTACAAGTCAAAGCAGTAGTACAGTTATACAGTACATGGCAAACAAAATATTGACCTTAAACGGTGGTACTGTTATTCAAGAGTGGTTAAGTGCTTGCTTAAAGAACAATCAAGAAAACAATAATCTCCCTTTCCTCTATTGAGAACACGACACTCTTTCATCACATGGATTCATCACGCAGTACAGCAGTAGCAAGAGGCCAAATTCAGGCCACTGCCAGAAAGATAGCTGACTATATCTCAATCTTGGCCCCATTTTAGAACGCAGGAATTTATACATACATTATATCTGATGATTCCACTAGAACGCGCGCAAAAATGTGTATATATTACTAGGATTAGGACGCACCAAATCTGACCTCCATCGATGGGCTGTGGAGTAGGCTATGACTCCACTTACATTACATCCACAAATAGCAGACATGGGACACTGCTATATTGCTATGTTGTACTAGTGAACATAAGACAAGATCATCACAAACCGCAATGTTGACAAGATCAGTACCTTAGAGCCCATGTGGGAGGTCAAGTAGTGAAGTAGTCAATCTGCTCCAGAGAAGCCAAGGTGAATTGGACTCTGGCACTCACCGGCAGAAAGACGAATACATCTGCTCCAAAGTGTATGGCCTGGATACATGGAGCGCATAGATAGAGGTGATGACATCACAAAGGAACCAGGAGCTCATGCGACAGAGCACAGGGTGGAATCAGCAGGTTCAGCACCAGCACCAGCACCATGGGCCATTCTTTATTCATGGCATAGCTTCCCTCGGCTCACTATCGCAGCCTTCCCATCACCATGGTTTTTCCTGCCTTGTGCAGTGACCTCTAGGCTGCTCATTATAGGCAAAATTATACAAGAAATTTCAGAAAGTGCATTATTATCGTATTACATAGACATGAAAATAGTAGCATAGTCAAGTCCGTTCATACTTTTCAAACCTATACGTGCTGCGATTTCCAATTTCTTTCTGGTGTAATCCAAATAGTTCTTCCGTTTCTCAACTTGAAAGTAATATTGGCATCCACTTGAAAATATAGCCAATTGGAGGCAGATCAAGATCACAAAGAAACACCTCCTAACTACAGTACAAAACTAGCAAGATCAACTAACCATTTTCTCAACGGCCTCTATGATCAAGGGATGAGCTTCGTCTTCTGAGAACTAAATATAGAGCAGTGTTAAATCAATGTAAATGATTCTAAACAGGCATGGATCTCACACAAAGCATGCTTACCCCCTCATCAATGCCAGCCACGTAGGTATCATACTGGAAAAAGAAATAAACAGAACAATTAGTGAAACGAAATTATTAAATGGAAATATGAAACCATAGGAGAAGTAATTAGCTGAAGAAGTCAATTCAACATTATCGTTGACGATGATGAACCTACACAAGAATTTATCCAACTGGGGCCTGGATAGCTATCGAGTGCTAATTTGATGTCAGGCCTGCGGAAGGGGAAAATGTTCTCTTCATACAATTGCTTCAAAGCGTCACCGAAGTTCATCTAAGCAATGTCAAGGCGAGTGGATATCAATATCAACGAGCATACAAAGCTGGGACAATGGAAAGAGCACCATAAGTTTTATTATTATTAATTGTGAAGATTGGCCGGAAAATATAACCTTATTCCTAGCAACCCGTTTCCATATCTCAAGATAGACACCGTCCAAGTCCTTCCGGTGGTTAAAGTCAAACCGAAGGCTATATAGATGCTCCTGAAATTGGAAACAGAATTGTGAAATACCATCCCCACTTATTTCAGCAACCAAATTAATAGATGGGAGAAGCGCATTACACGTAAGGCAGAGACAACTGAGCGTCCGGAAATATTCGGAAACCGCATCGCAATCCTCAGTGTTTGAAGAAAAGCCTCTAGCTCGTTTCTCAGCCGCTTCACAACAAAATTAAATGGTTACCATGCTCATGTGTGACTACAGCACAGTGTAGTTAGATCAAATGCAAGAGGTTTTGAGGAGTACCTGATCGCCGAAGAGTGCTGCTTCGTCGTCAATCCACTGTCACATGGAAAAGGGAATATTATCAGACCAACTTAGTATGACAAATACAATGGTTTACACTTTACTGCATCATGCCTACCTTAATTTGCTCCGCCATCTGCTCACGGAACTGGACATACTCTACATCTCCCTGGTAGGTATGATAATACAGGCGGTATTGCTTCAAATCTCCATACATACCCTGCAGAAAGGAAATGTCACTTGGGCTGCTGCTAGTACTGGAGCACATAAAGAAACATGGGCACTTGCTGAGTTAATCATGACTATGATAAAAGGACATTAACAGTTTCCTTTATAAGGAGTATCATAACATTCAACCAGACGAAGGCAAATTCCATCCCCAACCTTGGAGTAGTTAGTAGAACAGAATGCACATTAACTGGTTGTGGGAACAAGTTTGATAATGTCAGCACGGATGAAAGTTAGACTAATTGGCATGGAGGAATCAATCGTTGACCTACATGATCACGAAGCACTAGCCGCTGGTAGTCTTCCAAGCCGGCAAGCTTGCATTGTTCAGGATGGAAGTACCATTCAGGATTGTCTTTGGCGCGCTGGAGGAAATTTATTTCATAAGCATCCAGACAACGCTCCAATTCCTTGCTCAGTTGTGCATTATCTGGTTCCTCTCCGGGCGAGGGTAACTGCAGTAGAAGAACGGTCCGTAAATGAACACAAATGCAAAGGCGGAGACATCATCAGACGACGAAAATACACACACATGACGAACCAAGCAGGCAATATATATCATGAAAACTGTAAAGGCTGGCCATGATAAGTGATGGCTGGTACCTCATGGGCTTGGATGTAGTACCGGGAGAGCCGGCGGTAGACCTCAACCTGCTGCCTTTCATCGCATATAGAACGATAATACGGTACCTTGTTCAGCTTACATTTGAGAGGACTGATCTGAACATGGAGGTTTTCAATTTCCTCTGCCTCTGCCCCCTGTCTCTCGTTTGTGGGCAGTTGGAAACTTCTCTTCCAAGGAGGAATTGATTTCTCCATTGTCGGATTTGCGTCGACGCAATTGTCCACTATGCTGTGATCCATGGGAGGGTCGATTTCGTTGGCGGGCTCAACGATATCTGCCTTGTTTATGCTGACATCCCCGGCTCGGTGAGCGTTGCTGCCCCCTTCGCTAGCACTAGCAGTAGCAGGGTGGCAGGATTGCGTTGTTGAGACCTTGATAATAATCTAACCAGCGAAGAATCGTGGAGATTACTTCCTAAATATTTGTCTTCAGCAAATGACTACATACGAAGTAAAATGAGTGAATCTACACTCTAAAATGTGTCTATATACATTCGTATGTGGTAGTCCATTTGAAATCTTTAAAAAGTCAAATATTTAGGAACGGAGGTTTCGCTCATGGACCCAAAGCCAAAAAGAGGGAGAGAGGCGGAGGGCGTTACCTTGCCGTGCGTGCGGTCGTGGGAGGCTCCGGGGAGGCGCGCCAGCGCGTTCGGGGAAGAGGAGGATTCACGGCGCGGCGTGTTGGCCGGCGAAGGGGCGACTGACCGGTGACCGGAGATGGGGCGGGCGGCGGCAGCAGCGGCGGGGTGTAGGGCCTAGGGATGACTGTGTGCTGCTCGATCGTCGGGCGAGAAATTGTAAAGGAAAATTTCACGAACCGCTACGTGGCAGAATCGTCCTAGATCTACTGGAGTCCGTAGTCGTTTCGTCCGTTTCGTTCGACCTCCCATCTCCACCGAGACAAGACAGGAGAGGCGCTGGAGCATCTGGCATGGACGCAGCGGAGCGCGTGGCTCTGTGGCGGCTGCTAGTTCGTGCGGAGGCTGAATCACCGTGCACAGCGGTCAAGAGATTATTGATTTGGAAATACTCTCTCCGTTCCACAACGTAGCGAGTATATAGTTTTTTTTAAATCAAGTTTTATAAACTTTGACCAAGTATGAAAACTAGTCGAACGCCCGTGCGTTGCCACGGGATAAAAAAATATTTGTAGAAAAAATGCTTTAACAAGAAAAAAATAATGTTAACCCATCCCTATTTACAAGAAGATACTTATTCTCCTACATAGTTCCACACATGCCATTGTAGATGGCATGATTCTTGTAAGTTAAAAACTCCCAGAAAAAATCGCGCGTGAAAAGAAACAAGTTAAAATGTCCTTTTACAGTTCAATTCCCTTCATAATCTCACAATCAATGCGAGAACATATGTGCAAGTCCTTAATGTTCTTTTACCGGTTAGAGACCCATAATTTTGATCGGAGCCCTTGCTCTTTTCTTTTTGAGTTGGGGCCCTTGCTTTTAGTAGCCAAGCCTCATGGTCGAGACTGCTTGGGGTAAAGACATATAGCTTACTTTGCATTTCTGAATGTTGGGGAAATTAATCATTGTTTATTATTTGAGATTAACAAGTCATCTATTAAGAGTTTTGCAATCGTGAATGATGGGCATTGTTACCACCTAGCATATTCTTCCACCTAAACTGTTGTCCTCCAGAAATTATTATGAACAAATCATAAAAGAATATATCTGCAGACAGACAGTAATGCAAGTACCATCAAAATGGAACAATTAAGGATATGAACAAATGCCTTGTGTTAACTATTCAAAAATTGCAAAGGATTATATACAATTCGCAAATAGTAGTTATTCTGAAAATTAAGTCGACTGAATTTTATTTCTCTATAGGAAAGACATTTACATATAGAGATGAAAATGCCGCCGAAGACTGCCATCACCTCACAAGCTATATGGATTTGAATCATCCACCGGGTCAAAGAAACTGCCATCGGCAAATAGAAAAATTCACAGAACTACCTACTTGATAACAATACAAAAATAATATTGGAACACTTTAACACAAAGCCACACAGATCATGAGTGCATTCACATCAGTAATAAAAATTACTTAAAGCATGATCATAGTTACAGCATGAACAAGAAATGTTGTCGTATCAATTAGAAGAAGAGTCGTTACACAACCAAGAGCCATGTGTGTAACACTTAAAATCAATATAGTACATGTATATGAAATCCAATCCATATTACAATACATCATAGCATCTATACACAAGCAAGGAAGTGAAAGAGAAGTCCATACTTGTCAGGAACAGAGAAGCGACGAACGGTAAAGGCAGAGACGCAGAGGTTATGAGGGTATATGTGACGCCAAGGTGCATGAGAGGAATACCATGATATTTGCTTTAACTTGCAGATCTCCCATCCACTTTTGTGTACGACAGCCAAGGCATCAAGAACGAAAAACATGCATTCCCGGCGTCTCCCATCTGGTCGCTGCACCGTCGTTCACCTTGCTCCAGTAAATCTCTCCTCCCATGGCTCACATTTTCTTCAGCCCGTCCTTAGTCTATGTAGTACCAGATCAATGGCTTCCCAAAGAGTATACAACAAAACCATCAGTTAACTACTTTACATTGGTAAAGAAATATAACCATTGGAAACTCAATGTATTGGCGGCGTACCTTCATGAGGTAGGCACATGAGAGGCCTGATATGGCGAAGAACATGTGCCATTGACACCTTTGACACAACCATCTCTGTCCAAAAGGGGCAACATCGACATGGAAACCCGTGAAGTAGCATTAAGAAGCTAGCATTCTTCGCTCCGGCCTTTTGTCAAACATTTAAATTATGAACAATGACAATTTCATCTCATAGTCAATATCTGCAATTTTAAAATGTGGAAAAGAAAGAAAAAGAGAGAGAATCACTTACATAACATCATGCAAACATGGGTAAATAATCATTAGCTACAAAATTTTGATCATTGACAAAACTGTGAAGCTTTCTTTAACGCTTTCTCTCTAGCCTTTCAGAGAAAAAGAAGGATAATGAAAAGCCAATATGAGCCTTCAAATCACACATCAATTTCTAACTAATACATGAAATGCTAAGCATTTAAATCCTCTGGTATATGTAACTAATTATTTATTATTAAGTAACATCAGACTGTAAAGATGGTTCTAGGGTTATTCTTGCAGTTCTGCATTATAGAAACTTATCTCACAAATACAGAACTTCCCTTGTACAGCAGTCAGTTTATATGTTGGGTAGATATCCAAACCCAAAAATTGAAGCCAACACACAAGGATTTACTCCAACTTCCTCCCGTAATCCTGAAGCAGTCACTGAACAATGCAACATGAGCATCCCACGAAGGACAATCAAATTCTATTTTTTTTTCAAAAATTAAAACATGGTAAAACCACACAAAATA
Organism: Triticum aestivum; assembly: GCF_018294505.1. Lineage (NCBI taxonomy): Eukaryota > Viridiplantae > Streptophyta > Magnoliopsida > Poales > Poaceae > Triticum > Triticum aestivum. Next base: position 513,651,605 of record NC_057802.1, on the reverse strand, counting down.
TTAGTTCTAGTTATGTTCCTATCATACACAAATTAACGATGATAGGAGTCCCCCGATGATTGAGCTCTTTTATATACGGGGATAGGAGGAGGCTTGACCCAGGTTCTTTAACCCTCTTCACCGGCCCAAAACTTGAGCTCAATCATCGTTAAGCCAACATTTATGGTAACGAAGATGACATCCACACCTTCTGCGAAGCCAACCCCATGTGCTCCATTGCTGTCGCATGGATTGGCCATGTACATGCTTTTCTCCAAGTCAATGACCATACATTGTACCCATTTTGCAGCTCTCTTCACCTTCCTTAACCAGAGATGCAATCCTTAACGCCAGCAAGCCCCAGTGTAACTGTCCTCTTTGTGGCTTTGCCATCGACAACTCCAGACGTTAGGGACAAAGGCCCCTGTCCGCGTATCCACCTCAAATCAAACGGGCAATTATTTAAGCATCTCGTTTCAGCATGGCTCCATGTATACATCGTGCGTTGCTGCTACTTAAGAATTATTATTATTCTAATATTCAGATAATCAGAAGTTGCACATCCATCAGCCGGATACACCACAGAATGTAGATGACCTATGCTAATTTGTTAGCATCCAGTATACATGTCATTTTTTCCCAAAGGAATTATGCGTCTTCTTTGCCTACAGCCGGACCATATACTAAATAAATATTGGATAATCAATTAAATCATTCTTTTAGACACCTGAGGTATACTAAAGCACAGTTGCTAACTGGGAATAATATCCTGCAAGCGACACACAGAACTGTTGATAATGAAATTAAATATCCTGTGTTATTGCAAAACATGGTAGTAGAAAGAGCGGCTCATGAAGTAATTGATACTTCAATAAATTTATATGTAGGAGACCTACCCAAAACATGATATCCAGAAGGTAGCTGACTGGGTTGGCATTTTCCCTGGCATAAATACAAAGAAATATGAGGCGATCTGATTGAAGGAGCTCTATACATTGAGGCCAACTACAAAGTGGGCGGTCTCCCAGACGAGGCAGCTGGTGGAGAGAGCGGTACCCAGTCGAGCATGGACTCCTGCACGAGTAACCGGCGGGGACGGGGTGGTACCCGATGCCGCGAACGTCCTCCGTGCTTGTCTTCCGACGTGTAGTCCATGGTGCCCGTTCCCTTCCCTGCCGCCGGCTCCTCCTCGCTACGGATCACCAGCGGAGGCCTCGGGAATTGTGGGGAGCCCCGGATCTGAGCGCCCAGAGAAGCGGTGGTGCGCAGGACGACATCGCGGGGGCGCGGGGAGAGGAGGCTGTGGGGAGGCCGGGAGGGCACGGCTGATGAGGCGCCGGTGCGAATCGTGGTGTGGCGTCCTCGAGGCGGAGCAGCATCAGGAGGAGGTCGCGGCGGCCGTCGGGGCCATCACGAGGAAATTTTGGGCTGTTTTTCTTTCGTGCTGTGTGAGGGACGTGGGATAGTCTTGCAGGTTGGAGAAGGACGTGGGTGACCTGCGGTTTTTCTAGTGCCCCAGCTAATTCGGGAGTTGCGTGCGGGTATGAATCTACGAGAGGAGGTCAAAGTGAACCGGTCGGTTCCTCGTTTACTCGCCGCTGGTTTTGGGAGGGTAATTGAAAAAAAGCGGGACGTGGGAGCGGGAGGACGTGGGTGCCTGCGGGGGAGGTATCGATAACCTGGGGGAGGAGGTCGAACCATCAGGTTCGATTCTCTTTAACAGTAGAGATTTATATGCACTACATTATAGAATGGAGTAGTCATTGCCAAACGTTCGTCAGTGAGAACTGCTAGCCCTAGCTGCCACCTGAGCTTTTCATACTACTCCCTTTTTCTGGTTTATATGGCTTAATTTGAAATTTTCTTCTACCAAGATAGATGATGAGTGATGGAACAAATTCTATTGTTTGCAAAAGCACTTAATTAATATGCTCTTTTTTATGCATTGATTACAACGAATGCATGCATGCATGACCACTGAATGTCCAAGAACTTTATGCATTGTAGGTGAGTTTTCTCTTATCATTGCATGCAGTGATTTAATACACCTCGGAATCTGAGTATGTGATGGTTAATACTAGACTTGAAACTTGTAAAATAGAAAAACTAATTTTTTGAGATAAGCCTTATAAATCAGAAAGGAGGGAGAGCGTTTTATTTTTCTTGGCAAAGACTAGAACATCTTTTCAAAATGCACAAGCATATATCTAGACGCGTGTAACATTTTATCTTGAAATATTTGATTTTTTTAAATACATGAGACAGTTTTGGGTAAAATGATTTAAATATGTTATAAAGGTAAGTATAAAGCACCTCAAACATAGAATAGAAGGTTATACTGCCGCTATAAGAAGTCACCGGCACATTGCTGTCGCCACTCCCTGATCGAAGCTGGCTTGACCTTGTCGATGGTATTTGGAGAAGTCTTTGTGCACGTGCTCCTAAGAATCAGCGTCCGAAAGCCACAGTTTGTCGTCATTGAACCCTTTAATTGATCTAAAGTGTCTTAAACCAGATGTGTGTAAACATATTATATTACGGAGTAGTATAATTAATTCTCAAGGGGTGAAGTGCTTAAACTCTGATTATTGGTTTGTCCATCAACCGTGTTAAATTCATTGGTTATTTTTTTTTCTTACATTATTTTTAGACAAGTTTTTTTTAGGGAAACAAAGCAGCCGCACATAGAACTCCTCCCCAAAGCTGGCCACCTGGGTCGTGCCTGCCAGGCCGGCCCGCTAGCACGCTTGGCACTGGCCCGCCATGGGCCAGGCACGGCGCGGGCTAAACGGACGGCCCGCGGCACGCAAATGGAAGTGTTTGATGCTCGTCTCCACGCTTTCAGAAAGAAAAAAAGGACACACGAGTCTTTTGCTTTTTCCCTCACGTTAGGGTTCCTCTCCTCTCGGTGGCGACTCCCAGCCGCCGTAGAGATTCATCTTCCCTACCCCAGATTCTCCGTGATCCCTCGACTCGGATCGATCAAGGGGCGGTCCCTGGACTGCTACCCGATCTTGGTTAGGGGTCTGTGGAGAGGAAGGGAGTCTAGGGTTTCGACAAACAAGCCCGTTGGAGAGTTCTTCGGGCTAGGGAACGAACATGGCGAGCGAAGCTTCTGGATCGGGCACTCACGAGGATCTGGAGGCGATGATGAAGGAATTGGGTCTCTCGGAGGAGGACCTAGAGGACGTTGTTGTTGATCAAAAAGCTGTACCGCCGGAGGCAACGCGGTGGATGGCGATTGCTAGAGTTCACAATGAAAAGCCCTATAGCCAATTCTAGTTCTACAAGAACATGAGGGCCGCTTGGGATCTGGCGCAGAAGGTGACCATCCGACCACTCGAGGACAATTTATACACTCTGCAGTTTTCTTGCCTCGGTGATTGGGAGCGCGTGATGGAGGATGGACCGTGGGCTTTCCGCGGAGATGCAGTGATTCTGGCGGAGTACGACGGGTTCACCAAACCGTCAACGATCAAACTGGACAAGCTAGCTATATGGGCACAGATTCATGATTTCCCGGACGGCTATGTGTCGCAGATTCCAGCTTTGGCAGCAAAGATAGGTGATCTGGTGTACGCGGAGCCAGCATCTCATGATTTTGAAGGTAACTTTTTCAGGGTCCGAGTCAACATAGATGTCAACAAACCACTGAAGAATGCGGTCTCGCTCAAGATTGATGATAAAAGGCTGCTGTTCCGTGTCAAATATGAACGCCTCCCAGATTGGTGTGCGGTATGCGGCAGGCTTGGGCATCTGTACAAAGAACACGGCGACGGAGTTCACCCCCCATCGGCGCTGGTGTTCAAGAACTTGAAGGCCTCTTGGTTCCGCGGAGCGGGTCCTGGACCCGGTGGGGCCAAGAACAAAAGAAACACAGCAGGGAGTCGACGGTCGGTTGCTGAGGAAAGACCGGCCTTTCCCAAGCTTCGGTCCTGTCTACAGGCGTGCATACTTCTGCACCCTCGGCTCACCCAGGCGACGGGATTCTGCTGCTGCCGCCGCCACAGACACCCGTGAGCCCACCACCCAAGCAGGACCCCAACAGGGTGAAGACAGTTGCACAAGATCAGAACGGCCAAGGCAAGGGAAACAATGCAAAGGATAATGCTCTGTGCTGTGCAGTTCTTAATAGCTTTTACCTCTCTCAGCTTATGATTACTTATATTTATTTTGAAGAAAACTTCTCGTCCTTGGTTATGCCGATCTGGTGGCGCGTTTGTCGGGAGAGAAACTACAATCATAAAGCTGCAGATTTCATGTGCGCCTGTGATAGAATCTTCCTGGACGATCTTCAAGCTTTGCTCTATTGGCGAGATGTATTTTTGTATCCTGTTCCATCTGTATATGTTGTGCAGGTCAGATATTCTCTCTCTCTCCCTCCCTCTCTCTCTCTCTCTCTCTCTCTCTCCCTCCCTCCCTCTGTCTCTCTTTGCTAAACGGCACTGACTGTATTTGTAGTGTACCGTGTGCGTGCAAGCTGCCAAGCCAAACAAAAGGGAAACAAGGTCATGTGATTTCGTCTCGGATTCGTAATCGAGCCGGAGACCCAGTCGGGTTCGGCTCGGCACCCTGTTTTTTTCTGCTGTTATAAAGCAACAAAGCGACCACGAACCCCCGCCGTGCATCGCTCAAACGCAACCATAACATACCCCAGAGACACAGCGATCGGCAGAGCAAGCAAGCACACCGTCGCATCGACGCGGGCAGCAACGCCGGCAGGCCAGCCGAAGCGCGCGACCAGGTAGCAGTATCGAAGACCGATCGACGGAAAAGGCGTCGATCGACCGACCGGAGCTGGGCGCGTTCGTGGCCATGGACCGCCTGAGAAGTCATGACGAGAAGGCACCGCCGGCGGGGACGAAGCGCGAGCTCCCGGACCTGGAGTCGCGCACTGCCCCTGCCCTCAGGTCGCTGCTCAGCTCGGTATATGGCAGACGCCAGGAGTTCGCTGAGGGGTCTCAGGCGGCAATCGCGTTGGCGGAACAGTTGATCCGGGAGATCGACGAGGCCCTGGCAAAGCAGGGCGGCGACACGGAGCAAGATTGCAGCACAAAACATTGAGCTGAAGATTGGAGTACCGATGTGAGCAATCATGGTGTTACTTTGAGAATTCATCTCTGAGAATATGTAAAAGGATAATGAGCATGGTCCAGAATATATAGGGTGGGCTTGCCCTTCGGTGTATGACCTATGCTTGCATGCTTGTTGGTGGTCTCCTTGTTAGTTCTTGCTTGGGTTGCTACTACTACACGTTGCCTAGGTCATCATGAGTTGCCGGCGCATGTTCCGGGATCCTTTCGTCGCTCCTCGTTGTTTAGAGCATCTTCAGATCCTGCTGCAGTTGATGATGCATCTGTGGGTCTCGGATCTCCTGACACATACTGAGATAGATAGTCCAGATTGCCGGTAGCTGGTGATTAACTTTGGCTAGAGGACCTTGCCTGTAGTATGGTTCAGTATCAAACACTGGCTCTTCCTGCTCGCTCTCGATGATCATGTTGTGCAAGATGACACAGCAAGTCATGATCTCCCACATTTGATCTTTCGACCAAGTCTGAGAAGGGTACCGGACAACAGCAAATCGAGATTGAAGCACACCAAATGCCCGCTCGACATCCTTCCTGCAAGCCTCCTGCACCTTGGCAAAGTGGGACTTCTTGCCTCCTGGCACAGCGTTTGAGATAGTCTTCACAAATGTAGACCATCTTGGATAGATGCCATCAGCTAGGTAGTACCCCTTGTTGTAGTGCTGCCCATTGACCTCGAAGTTCACCGGCGGAGAATGACCTTCAACAAACTTGGCAAAGACAGGGGAGCACTGCAGCACGTTGATGTCATTGTGAGTTCCTGGCATACCAAAGAAGGAGTGCCAAATCCAGAGGTCATGTGTGGCCACCGCCTCAAGTACCACACTACAACCGCCTTTGGCGCCTTTGTACATCCCCTGCCAAGTAAATGGGCAGTTCTTCCATTTCCAATGCATGCAGTCGATGCTTCCAAGTATCCCAGGAAATCCTCTTGTTGCATTCTGTGCTAGGATCCGAGAAGTGTCTTCCGCATTGGGTGTTTGCAAGTATTGCGGTCCAAACACTGCCACCACTGCCCGACAGAACTTGTAGAAACACTCAATGGTGGTGGACTCGGCCATGCACCCATAGTCGTCGAGTGAATCATCGGGAGCTCCGTATGCAAGCATCCTCATCGCTGTCGTGCACTTATGGATTGAGATGAATCCAAGTTTGCCGGTGCAATCCTTCTTGCACTTGAAGTAGTTGTCGAACTCCCGGATGGAATTCACAATCCTGAGGAAAAGCTTTCGGCTCATCTGATAATGACGCCGAAATACTTTGTCGCCGTGCAGTGGAGCGTCGGCGAAGTAGTCAGAGTAGAGCATGCAGTAGCCTTCGAGACGATGCCGGTTCTTTGCTTTGATCCGCCCCGGCGCCGAGCCACCTCGCCGCGGCTTTTCATTGCTCGCCAGCAGGCTGGCGAGGGCGGCGAGGACCATGAGATGTTCCTCTTGCTAGACGTCGGCCTCGGCTTCCTCCGCCAGCAGCGCGGCGAGCGCCTCCTCGTCGTCTGAGTCCATTGCCGAGGCACGCAAATCGCCGAACACCTTGCGGGTGATACGTCCATTTTGCATCATGCTTTTATATCGATATTTTTGGCATTATGGGCTGTTATCACACATTATGTCACAATACTTATGCCTATTCTCTCTTATTTTACAAGGTTTACATAAGGAGGGAGAATGCCGGCAGCTGGAATTCTGGACTAGAAAAGAAGCAAATATTGGAGACCTATTCTACACAACTCCAAAAGTCCTGAAACTCCACGAAAGTTATTTTTAGAAATAATAAAAAATACCGAGCGGAAGAAATACCAGAGGGGGCCCACACCCTGGCCACGAGGGTGGGGGCGTGCCCTACCCCCCTGGGCGCGGCCCCCTGCCTCGTGGGCCCCCTGTTGGCCCCCCGGTGCTCATCTTCTGCTATATGAAGTCTTTCGTCCGAAGAAAAATCATAAGCAAGCTTTCGGGACGAGACTCCGCCGCCACGAGGCGGAACCTTGGCGGAACCAATCTAGGGCTCCGGGAGAGATGTTCTGCCAGAGACACTTCCCTCCGGGAGGGGGAAATCATCGTCATCGTCATCACCAACGCTCCTCTCATCAGGAGAGGGCCAATTTCCATCAACATCTTCACCAGCACCATCTCCTCTCAAACCCTAGTTCATCTCTTGTATCCAATTCTTGTCTCCAAGTCTGAGATTGGTACCTGTAGGTTGCTAGTAGTGTTGATTACTCCTTGTAGTTGATGCTAGTTGGTTTATTTGGTGGAAGATCATATGTTCAGATCCTTTATGCATATTAATACTCCTCTGATTATGAACATGAATATGCTTTGTGAGTAGTTACGTTTGTTCCTGAGGACATGGGAGAAGTCTTGCTATTAGTAGTCATGTGAATTTGGTATTCGTTCGATATTTTGATGAGATGTATGTTGTCTCTCCTCTAGTGGTGTTATGTGAACGTCGACTACATGACACTTCACCATTATTTGGGCCTAGAGGAAGGCATTGGGAAGTAATAAGTAGATGATGGGTTGCTAGAGTGACAGAAGCTTAAACCCTAGTTTATGCGTTGCTTCGTAAGGGGCTGATTTGGATCCATATGTTTCATGCTATGGTTAAGTTTACCTTAATACTTCTTTTGTAGTTGCGGATGCTTGCAATAGGGGTTAATCATAAGTGAATGCTTGTCCAAGTAAGGACAGCACCCAAGCACTGGTCCACCCACATATCAAATTATCAAAGTACCGAATGCGAATCATATGAACGTGATGAAAACTAGCTTGACGATAATTCCCATGTGTCCTCGGGAGCGCTTTTCTCTATATAAGAGTTTGTCCAGGCTTGTCCTTTGCTACAAAAAGGATTGGGCCACCTTGCTGCACTTTATTTACTTTTATTACTTGTTACCCGTTACAAATTATCTTATCACAAAACTATCTATTACCTATAATTTCAGTGCTTGCAGAGAACACCTTGCTGAAAACCGCTTATCATTTCCTTCTGCTCCTCGTTGGGTTCGACACTCTTACTTATCGAAAGGACTACGATAGATCCCCTATACTTGTGGGTCATCAAGACTCTTTTCTGGCGCCGTTGCCGGGGAGTGAAGCTCCTTTGGTAGGTGGAATTTGGTAAGGAAAAATTTATATAGTGTGCTGAAATTTACGGTCACTTGTTACTATGGAAAGTAATCCTATGAGGGGCTTGTTCGGGGTATCTTCACCCCGACCAGTAGAAGCAAAGAGTTGCTCCTCAACCTACTGAAGATGAAAATGTCTACTTTGAGATTCTTCGGGTATGATAGAAAAACTGCTAGCTAATCCTTTTGTAGGAGACAGAACAATGCATCCTGATGAGCGCCTAATTTATGTGGATGAAGTTTGTGGATTATTTAAGCTTGCAGGTGTGCCCGATGATGTTATTAAGAAGAAGGTCTTCCCTTTATCTTTGAAGGGAGATGCATTGACATGATATAGGCTATGTGATGATATGGGATCATGGAACTACAAACGATTGAAATTGGAATTTCATCAGAAGTTTTATCCTATGCATCTTGTTCATCGTGATCACAATTATATATATAATTTCTGGCCTCGCGAAGGAGAAAGCATCACTCAAGCTTGGGGGAGGCTTAAATCAATGTTATATTCATGCCCCAATCATGAGCTCCCAAGAGAAATAGTTATTCAAAAAATTTATGCTCGACTTTCTTATAATAATCGCACCATGTTCGATACTTCTTGTGCTGGCTCTTTTATGATGAAGACTATTGAATTCAAATGAGATTTATTGGAAAGAATTAAACGCAACTCTGAAGATTGGGACCTCGACGAAGGTAAGGAGTCAGGTATGACACCTAAGTTTGATTGTGTTAAATCTTTTATGGATACCGATGTTTTCCGTAAATTTAGCACTAAATATGGACTTGACTCTGAGATAGTAACTTCTTTCTGTGAATCTTTTGCTACCCATGTTGATCTCCCTAAGGAGAAGTGGTTTAAATATCATCCTCCCATAGAAGTAAAAGTAGCTGCACCTATTAAATTTGAAGAAAAGATTATCACTTATAATGATCCTATTATTCCTACTGCCTATGTTGAGAAACCACCTTTCCCTGTTAGAATAAAGGATCATGCTAAAGCTTCAACTGTGGTTCGTAAAAGCAATGTTAGAACTTATATACCTCCTGAGCAAGTTAAAGTTGAACCTAATATTGCTATTGTTAAAGATCTCTTGTCTGATAAAATTGATGGGCATGTTATTCATTTCTGTAATGAATCTGCTAGAATTGCCAAACCTTGTGCTAAAGATAAACATAGACCTGTGGTAGGCATGCCTGTTATTTCTGTTAAAATAGGAGATCATTGTTATCATGGCTTATGTGATATGGGTGCTAGTGCTAGTGCAATACCTATTGACTTATACAAAGAAATTATGCATGATATTGCACCTACTGAGTTAGAAGATATTGATGTCACAATTAAACTTGCCAATAGAGATACTGTTTCACCCATGGGAATTGTTAGAGATGTTGAAGTCTTGTGTGGGAAAACTAAATATCCTGTTGATTTTCTTGTTCTTGGTTCCCCACAAGATAGCTTTTGTCCCATTATATTTGGTAGACCCTTCTTGAACACTGTTAATGCTAGGATAGACTGCGAAAAGGATGTTGTTACTATTGGTTTAGGTGATATGTCTCATGAGTTTAATTTCTCTAAATTTCGTAGACAACACCGTGAAGAGGAATTGCCTAGTAAAGATGAAATTATTGGTCTTGCTTCTATTGCCGTACCTCCTAATGATCCTTTAGAACAATAGTTGCTAGACCATGAAAATGATATGTTTATGAATGAAAGAAGGGAAATAGATGAAGTATTCTTTAAACAGGAACCCATCATGAAACACAATTTGCCTGTTGAAATCCTAGGGGATCCTCCTCCACCCAAGGGTGATCCCGTGTTTGAGCTTAAACCCTTGCCTGATACTCTTAAATATGCTTATCTTGATGAGAAAAAGATATATCCTGTTATTATTAGTGCTAACCTTTCAGAGCATGAAGAAGAGAGATTATTGAAAACTTTGAAGAAGCACCGCGCTGCTATTGGATATACTCTTGATGATCTTAAGGGCATTAGTCCCACTCTATGCCAACACAAAATAAATTTGGAGAAAGATGCCAAACCAGTTCGTGATCACCAACGATGGCTGAATCCTAAGATGAAAGAAGTGGTAAGAAAGGAAATACTAAAGCTTCTTGAGGCAGGTATTATTTATCCCGTTGCTGATAGTCAGGGGGTAAGTCCTGTCCATTGTGTCCCTAAAAAGGGAGGTATTACCGTCGTTCCTAATGATAAAGATGAATTGACCCCGCAAAGAATTATTACCGGTTATAGGATGGTAGTTGATTTCCGCAAATTAAATAAAGCCACCAAAAAGGATCATTACCCCTTACCTTTTATTGATCAAATGCTAGAAAGATTATCCAAACATACATATTTTTGCTTTCTAGATGGTTACTCTCGTTTCTCTCAATTACCTGTGTCAGCCGATGATCAATCAAAGACCACTTTTACTTGCCCTTTCGGTACTTTTTCTTATAGATGTATGCCTTTTGGTTTATGTAATGCACCTGCTACCTTTCAAAGATGCATGATGGCTATATTCTCTGACTTTTGTGAAAAGATATGTGAGGTTTTCATGGATGATTTCTCCGTTTATGGATCCTCTTTTGATGATTGCTTGAGCAACCTTGATCGAGTTTTGCAGAGATGTGAAGAAACTAATCTTGTCTTGAACTGGGAGAAGTGCCACTTTATGGTTAATGAAGGTATTGTCTTGGGGCATAAAATTTCTGAAAGAGGTATTGAAGTTGATAAAGCCAAGGTTGATGCTATTGAAAAGATGACATGTCCCAAGGACATCAAAGGTATAGGAAGTTTCCTTGGTCATGCCGGTTTTTATAGGAGGTTCATTAAAGACTTCTCAAAAATTTCTCGGCCTCTGACTAATCTATTGCAAAAAGATATACCATTTGTCTTTGATGATGATTGTGTAGAAGCATTTGAAATACTTAAGAAAGCATTGACCTCTGCACCTATTGTTCAGCCACCTGATTGGAATTTACCTTTTGAAATCATGTGTGATGCTAGTGATTATGCTTTAGGTGTTGTTCTAGGGCAAAGAGTTGATAAGAAATTAAATGTTATTCAATATGCTAGTAAAACTCTAGACAATGCCTAGAGAAATTATTCTACTACTGAAAAAGAATTCTTAGCAGTTGTATTTGCTTGTGATAAGTTCAGACCTTATATTGTTGATTCTAAAGTAACTATTCACACTGATCATGCTGCTATTAAATATCTTATGGAAAAGAAAGATGCTAAACCTAGACTTATTAGATGGGTTCTCCTGCTACAAGAATTTGATTTGCATATTATTGATAGAAAGGGAGTTGAGAACCCTGTTGCAGATAACTTGTTTAGGTTAGAAAATTTTCTTGATGACCCACTACCTATTGATGATAGCTTTCCTGATGAACAATTAAATGTCATAAATGCTTCTCGTACTGCTCCATGGTATGCTGATTATGCTAATTACATTGTTGCTAAATTTATACCACCTAGTTTCACATACCAACAAAAGAAAAAGTTTTTCTATGATTTGAGACATTACTTTTGGGATGACCCACATCTCTATAAAGAAGGAGTAGATGGTGTTATTAGACGTTGTGTACCTGAGCATGAACAGAAACAGATCCTACGCAAGTGTCACTCCGAGGCTTATGGAGGACACCACGCTAGAGATAGAACTGCACATAAGGTATTGCAATCCGGTTTTTATTGGCCTACTCTCTTTAAGGATGCCCGTAAGTTTGTCCTATCTTGTGATGAATGTCAAAGAATTGGTAATATTAGTAGACGTCAAGAAATGCCTATGAATTATTCACTTGTTATTGAACCATTTGATGTTTGGGGCTTTGATTATATGGGACCGTTTCCTGCCTCTAATGGATATACACATATTTTAGTTGTTGTTGATTACGTTACTAAGTGGGTAGAGGCTATTCCAACTAGTTGTGATAATCATAACACCTCTATTAAGATGCTGAAAGAAGTTATTTTTCCGAGGTTTGGAGTCCCTAGATACTTAATGACTGATGGTGGTTCACATTTTATTCATGGTGCTTTCCGTAAAATGCTTGCTAAGTATGATGTTAATCATAGGATTGCATCTCCTTATCACCCACAGTCTAGTGGTCAAGTAGAATTGAGTAATAGAGAGCTCAAATTAATTTTGCAAAAGACTGTTAATAGATCTAGAAAGAATTGGTCCAAGAAACTTGATGATGCATTATGGGCCTATAGAACAGCATATAAAAATCCTATGGGTATGTCTCCGTATAAAATGGTTTATGGAAAAGCATATCACTTACCTCTCGAACTAGAACATAAGGCATATTGGGCTATTAAAGAGCTCAATTATGATTTCAAACTTGCCGGTGAGAAGAGGCTATTTGACATAAGCTCACTTGATGAATGGAGAACCCAAGCCTATGAGAATGCCAAATTGTTTAAAGAAAAAGTTAAAAGATGGCATGACAAAAGGATACACAAGCGTGAGTTTAATATAGGTGATTATGTATTGCTATACAACTCTCGTTAAAGATTTTTTGCAGGAAAACTTCTCTCTAAATGGGAAGGTCCTTACGTTATCGAGGAGGTCTATCATTCCGGTGCCATAAAAATCAACAACTTCGAAGGCACAAATCCGAAGGTGGTGAACGGTCAAAGAATTAAACATTATATCTCAGGTAATCCTATAAATGTTGAAACCAATGTTATTGAAACCGTAACCCCGGAAGAATACATAAGGGACACTTTCCGGAACGTTTCAGAGTCCGAAAAGGAATAGGTATGTGGTACGGTAAGTAAACCGACTCCAAAACAGTTCTAATGGCAATTTTTCTCCTTTTTGGAATATTTAGAAAAATAGAAAAATAAGAAGCAGTCCGGGAAGGACACGAGGGCTCCACGAGGGTGGAGGGCGCGCCCCCTGCCTCGTGGGCACCTCGTGCGCTCTCCGGACTCCGTTTTCTTACACGATACGTATCTTGGTTGGTAAAAATTTATTATATAATCTCACGAAGGTTTTGACTCCTGTATCACGCAAATATCATCTGTTTTCGTTTCGAGCTGTTGCTGCTGCAGATTAGAGCAAGATGTCTTCTCAAGAGTCAGTCGGGGAGAGCCGGGTGTCTCATCCGGCACTGAGATCAAGGACAAATAGCGACGCTGACCACTTCGGGCCAGCAACGGAGGAAGAGATGGAGGCTGATTTGAAAAGGATAGACGCCATGGAGGAGGATCAAGAAGTTACTTCTCGATTCCGAGCTGGATTCACAATGGGAGAACTACAGAGCTCAGCTATTCCAAACTCGGTTATCCCTTCCAATATTAGATTTCTTTCTTGTGAAAATATGAAGAAGAGTGTCACTTGTTCTCCCGCAGCTATGCAACACCCTTGGGTGCAAGGAGCTTTGGCCGTTACAGGAAAGCTTCGTAAGGAGATAATGGATCTCAAGCAGCAACTCAATAAGCTCGAAGAAGAGAATCGTATCCTGAGGAGTATCATTGCCAAGAATATCACACCAACACCTCCGAAGAAGGAGATATAATCACATGGGTATGGGCACTCCCCTTGGCAACTGCCAAGCTTGGGGGAGGTGCCCCGGTATCGTATCACCACCACATCTCCTATCTTTATCGTTTTTCTTAGTTCGATCCTTTTTAGTATTATCTTGATCTAGTAGAATAAAAGTTTTGGTATGGTCTAGTTTTGAGTTTTGCTTTATGATCCCTCTATGTAATTGAGTTCGTGAGCTATATATAATAAAGATTAGTGTTGAGTCAAGGGCTTGATTATCTTGCTATGATCTTGAGTGAATAAAAGAAAAGAGAAAAGAATAAAAAGAAACAAAGAGATCATATTGATCTTATGGAGAGTAATGACTTCACATAGAAAGAGTATGATGATTAAAAGTTGTTGAGAGTTGACAAACATAGCTTTGCTCATCGTTGCAATTAATAGGAAGTAATAAAGAAAGAGAGGTTTCACATATAAATATACTATCTTGGACATCTTTTATGATTGTGAGCACTCATTAAAATATTACATGCTAAAGAGTTGATGTTGGACAAGGAAGACAACGTAATGGGTTATGTTTTCTTATATCTGAAATAAAGTATATTGTCATGGATCATCCAACATGTTGATCTTGCCTTTCTCCCTCATGCTAGCCAATTCCTCACACCAAGTAGAGATACTACTTGTGCTTCCAAATACCCTTAAACCCAGTTTTGCCATGAGAGTCCACCATATCTACCTATGGATTGAGTAAGATCCTTCAAGTAAGTTGTCATCGGTGCAAGCAATGAAAATTGCTCTCTAAATATGTATGATTGATTAGTGTGGAGGAAATAAGCTTTATACGATCTTGTGATGTGGAAGAAATAAAAGCGACGGACTGCATAATAAAGGTCCATATCACAAGTGGCAATATAAAGTGATGTTCTTTCGCATTAAGATTTTGTGCATCCAATCCTGAAAGCGCATGGCAACCTCTGCTTCCCTCTGCGAAGGGCCTATCTTTTACTTTTATCTCTTACCCTTATGCAAGAGTCTTGGTGATCTTCACCTTTCCTTTTTACATTTTATCCTTTGGCAAGCATGCTGTGTTGGAAAGATCCTGATATATATATCCAATTGGATGTAAGTTAGCGTGAACTATTATTGTTGACATTACCCTTGAGGTAAGAGGTTGGGAGGCGAAACTATAAGCCCCTATCTTTCTCTGTGTCCGATCAAAACTCCGTAACCACAAGTATTGCGTGAGTGTTAGCAATTGTGAAAGACTAAATGATAGTTGAGTATGTGGACTTGCTGAAAAGCTCTGACATAGACTCTTTCTGATGTTATGATAAATTGCAATGCTTCAATGACTGAGATTATAGTTTGTTGCTTCTCAATGAAGTTTCTGATTCATACTTTGCATTGTGAATAGATTATTACTTGAGAATAAGAAATCATATGACAATACCCATATATGTTGTTGTTATTAGAATGTTCATGATTCCCTCATGTCCGTATTTTATTTTATCGACACCTCTATCTCTAAACATGTGGACATATTTATCGTTATCGGCTTCCGCTTGAGGACAAGGGAGGTCTAAGCTTGGGGGAGTTGATACGTCCATTTTGCATCATGCTTTTATATCGATATTTATTGCATTATGGGTTGTTATCACACATTATGTCACAATACTTATGCCTATTCTCTCTTATTTTACAAGGTTTACATAAGGAGGGAGAATGCCGGCAGCTGGAATTCTGGGCTAGAAAAGGAGCAAATATTAGAGACATATTCTGCACAACTCCAAAAGTCCTGAAACTCCACGAAAGTTATTTTTGGAAATAATAAAAAATACTGAGCGGAAGAAATAGCAGAGGGGGCCCATGAAGGAAATATGCCCTAGAGGCAATAATAAAGTATTATTTATTTCCTTATATCATGATAAATGTTTATTATTCATGCTAGAATTGTATTAACCGGAAACATAATACATGTGTGAATACATAGACAAACAGAGTGTCACTAGTATGCCTCTACTTGACTAGCTCGTTAATCAAAGATGGTTATGTTTCCTAGCCATAGACATGAGTTGTCATTTGATTAACGGGATCACCTCATTAGGAGAATGACGTGATTGACTTGACCCATTCCGTTAGCTTAGCACTCGATCGTTTATTATGTTGCTATTGCTTTCTTCATGACTTATACATGTTCCTATGACTATGAGATTATGCAACTCCCGTTTACCGGAGGAACACTTTGTGTGCTACCAAACGTCACAACGTAACTGGGTGATTATAAAGGTGCTCTACAGGTGTCTCCGAAGGTACTTGTTGGGTTGGCGTATTTCGAGATTAGGATTTGTCACTCCGATTGTCGGAGAGGTATCTCTGGGCCCACTCGGTAATGCACATCACTATAAGCCTTGCAAGCATTGCAACTAATGAGCTAGTTGCGGGATGATGTATTACGGAACGAGTAAAGAGACTTGCCGGTAACGAGATTGAACTAGGTATCGAGATACCGACGATCGAATCTCGGGCAAGTAACATACCGATGACAAAGGGAACAACATATGTTGTTATGCGGTCTGACCGATAAAGATCTTCGTAGAATATGTGGGAGCCAATATGAGCATCCAGGTTCCGCTATTGGTTATTGACCAGAGAGGTGTCTCGGTCATGTCTACATAGTTCTCGAACCCGTAGGGTCCGCACGCTTAACGTTACGATGACGGTTATATTATGAGTTTATGTATGTTGATGTACCGAAGGAGTTCAGAGTCCCGGATGAGATCGGGGACATGACGAGGAGTCTCGAAATGGCCGAGACGTAAAGATCGATATATTGGACGACTATATTCGGACTTCGGAAAGGTTCCGAGTGATTCGGGTATTTTTCAGAGTACCGGAGAGTTACGGGAATTCGTATTGGGCCTTAATGGGCCATACGGGAAAGGAGAGAAAAGGCCCCAAAGGGTGGCCGCACCCCTCCCCATGGACTAGTCCGAATTGGACTAGGGAGGGGGGGCGCCCCCTTCCTTCTTTCTCCTTCTCCCTTCCCTTCTCCTATTCCAACAAGGAAAGGAGGAGAGTAGGACTCCCCCCTTGGCGCGCCCTCCTCCTTGGCCGGCGGCCTCCCCCTTGCTCCTTTATATACGGGGGCAGGGGGGCACCCCATAGACACAACAATTGATCTATTGATCTCTTAGCCGTGTGCGGTGCCCCCCTCCACCATATTACACCTCGGTAATATCGTAGCGGTGCTTAGGCGAAGCCCTGCGTCGGTAGAACATCAACATTGTCACCACGCCGTCGTGCTGACGAAACTCTCCCTCAACACTCGGCTGGATCGGAGTTCGAGGGACGTCATCGAGCTGAACGTATGCTGAACTCGGAGGTGCCGTGCGTTCGGTACTTGATCGGTCGGATCGTGAAGACGTACAACTACATCAACCGCGTTGTGTTAACGCTTCCGCTTTCGGTCTACGAGGGTACGTGGACAACACGCTCCCCTCTCGTTGCTATGCATCACCATGATCTTGCATGTGCGTAGGAATTTTTTTGAAATTACTACGTTCCCCAACAGCCCACACCCTGGCCACGAGGGTGGGGGCGCGCCCTACCCCCTGGGCGCACCCCCTGCCTCGTGGGCCCCCTGTTGGCCCTCCGGTGCCCATGTTCTGCTATATGAAGTCTTTCGTCCAAAGAAAAATCATAAGCAAGCTTTCGGGATGAGACTCCGCCGCCACAAGGCGGAACCTTGGCGGAACCAATCTAGGGCTCCGGCAGAGCTGTTCTGTCGGGGACACTTCCCTCCGGGAGGGGGAAATCATCGCCATCGTCATCACCAACGCTCCTCTCATCGGGAGAGGGCCAATCTCCATCAACATCTTCACCAGCACCATCTCCTCTCAAACCCTAGTTCATCTCTTGTATCCAATTCTTGTCTCCAAGTCTGGGATTGGTACCTGTAGGTTGCTAGTAGTGTTGATTACTCCTTGTAGTTGATGCTAGTTGGTTTATTTGGTGGAAGATCATATGTTCAGATCCTTTATGCATATTAATACTCCTCTGATTATGAACATGAATATGCTTTGTGAGTAGTTACGTTTGTTCCTGAGGACATGGGAGAAGTCTTGCTATTAGTAGTCATGTGAATTTGGTATTCGTTCGATATTTTGATGAGATGTATGTTGTCTCTCCTCTAGTGGTGTTATGTGAACGTCGACTACATGACACTTCACCATTATTTGGGCCTAGAGGAAGGCATTGGGAAGTAATAAGTAGATGATGGGTTGCTAGAGTGACAGAAGCTTAAACCCTAGTTTATGCGTTGCTTCGTAAGGGGCTGATTTGGATCCATATGTTTCATGCTATGGTTAGGTTTACCTTAATAGTTCTTTTGTAGTTGCGGATGCTTGTAGTAGGGGTTAGTCATAAGTGGGATGCTTGTCCATGTAAGGACAGCACCCAAGCACCGGTCCACCCACATATCAAATTATCAAAGTACCGAACACGAATCATATGAACGTGATGAAAACTAGCTTGGCGATAATTCCCATGTGTCCTCGGGAGCGCTTTTCTCTATATAAGAGTTTGTCCAGGCTTGTCCTTTGCTACAAAAAGGATTGGGCCACCTTGCTGCAATTTATTTACTTTTATTACTTGTTACCTGTTACAAATTATCTTATCACAAAACTATCTGTTACCTATAATTTCAGTGCTTGTAGAGAACACCTTGCTGAAAACCGCTTATCATTTCCTTCTTCTCCTCGTTGGGTTCGACACTCTTACTTATTGAAAGGACTACGATAGATCCCCTATACTTGTGGGTCATCAGCGGGCGCGGTGGGCGCGCACCGGCCGCTACACTACTCTTCCGCGACCGGAACGCCAGAAAAATCGCCGAGCCGGTGGTCGAGAGGCTTCCTCGGTGAAACCTCTGTTCTTTTTCCGGGCGAATGGGCAATCTAGCGGTGGTGGGCGGTGGGCGGCGCCGGGATCAGCCGGTTGGCGGTCGAGCGCGCGGGGGGTGGGAGGCGAATCTGGAAGATAGGCTTGACTTTTCGGCTGACGGTGTCGGCCAGACGTGCTTTTCCCTTGCGCCGGAGCCCCCGAGCGCCCCCAGTGCGCCGGGTTTGGTCTGTGAGTGCCGGGCCCAAAAACGGGCCGAGCCGGCGGATTTCGGCGTCCTGGGGGCGTGACTGGGGCCTTTTTTCGGCACCGGCGTGGAAAAAGTCGCCTGGGGGACCTGTTGGGGGCACGGCTGGAGATGCTCTTAGTTTGTAGGTTTGTGTTCGGCTGTGCCATCTATAGCTTTATATCAATGGTGCTTTTCTTTGTGTGTGTGTATCGGTAATCCACTTCTAAGCCCAGGCTCATCTGCACCCGCCCTGATATGAAAAATCAAAACAAATACTATAGAAAAATTCAAAAAAATCCAAAATAATTTTTATGGTAGATAATTTGATGTGTGAGATCCGCTTTAATTTTCAAATCATTTGAACATCTGAGCAGCTCTCGACAAAAAAGACAAATTCGGGGTCTGTAAAAAAGTTTACTGTTTATGCACTATTCTGATCCGATTTGTCTTTTTTGCTAAGAGCTACTCAAATGTTCAAATGACCTGAAAATTGAAGCTCGCCTCACGCAATAAATTTTCTATCATGCAAAAAATGTATATTTTTTTAACGTTTTGTGATTTTTTTTGATCGGGTGCAGATGAGCCTGGGCATCGATATGCTCCACTTTGTGTGTATAAACTTCTTTCTCCCTCTTAATGCACACATGATCTGCATGTAAACAGACGTGGTAATGATCTGCATGATATGCGTCGTTTATGGTACTCCCTCCATTATTTATACAAGGCCACTATAAAATATACATTTTTCATCTATACAAGGCCATCAACAGTAATCGAGGCAAAATTAATGATATTTTCTGATACTATCACCTTGTTTAATGCTTGCATGCATGCAGTCATAATGATAGTCATCTACTTCCTCCACTCAGTTTTCTTGCACGCGCGCGACGTATTAATGATTCCAGTAAACGAAAACAAAAGCTGACTTGCAATGCAAACATTAAATTTTACATTGATACGTGTAATATGAGTTTGTGGCCTTGTATATAAAAATGGAGGGAGTACTATTGTCCTTCGAGGACAAGCAATCATATCAACACCCACCAAGATTTCTGAATGATGTTTATCCCTCAGGAT
Source organism: Triticum aestivum (assembly GCF_018294505.1). Taxonomy (NCBI): domain Eukaryota; kingdom Viridiplantae; phylum Streptophyta; class Magnoliopsida; order Poales; family Poaceae; genus Triticum; species Triticum aestivum. The sequence goes on along the minus strand of NC_057802.1, from coordinate 513,631,700 downwards.
GGGAACGGGCCGACCCGGACTTGGCCTTGGACCCGGCCTCTGTGGCCCCAATGCCAATTTGAGAGGCCATGGGTCGGCCCATATAAAAAATAGTCAATGGCCTCGTTGACCCGTTGGGTATTTCGGGTAGACCCAATTTTTTTTCTTTACATTGCCATGTGGATAAACGAGATGTTAAAATTAGACACAATTTATAATGGAATCCGACTAGTGTAATAACTAATAAGATTACTAATACATGGTTAACAAAAATGTTAGAATATAAGCAGAGCTAAGAATGTATCGCACACTGTATTCCTTCACCTGGGGTTACAAATAAGTAGCAATACAAGAGAGAGAGAATACGCAGTCAGAGCGAGTACCAAACGGTCAACTTGGGGACCCTATATCTAAGGAGGACGAGGCGGTGCACCTGGTACACGCCCTACATGCTGCTAGTAGGATGCGGCACAAGAAATTTCTAACAAGAAAGAAAAAATCAAACGGTCAACTTGTGATTTTATACGTGCCTGAAACATATCTCAATTGCCGGAAATTATACGACAGAGACTACGTCGCAAAATCGTTTCCTACCAAAACACCGACGCGACGAAGATTGCAGCTAGTGTGAGGTATAAGACTATAGGATGGGCCGACCCGGCTGACTCAACGGGTCACCCGGTGCCGGCCCTATTGACCCAAATCTCGTTTGAGACCGACCTATTTGACCCATTGGCCTCGAATTTTCGGGTCGGGTCAGCGACCCGGCAGGCCGACCCGGCCCATTCCCATCCTGATTTATCCCTAACACTTAGAGCATTAACAACCGCGCCGGCAACCGGAAGGGGAAGGGGCCGGCGAGGAAATGGTGATTTCCTTCGCCTTTCCCCGTTATGTTTATATTTTAACTATGTTTTATATTCGTAGTATGGATCTGCCGTTGAACTCCGATGAACTATGCTTCTTTTGTCCGGCGATGCAAAGTTAATCCGATGAACTGCATGTTGTTGAATTGTTTACGTAGCGTTGCATGGTTTGTATGGTTCTGAGGGTTCGAATATGAGGAACGCGGGTGTGGACGCCATCAAATGAGGCGTGCCTGGTCAGTACCCGTGGACCCGCCGTTTGAGTGCCTAAATTTGCAAGGTGCGGCTGTAGATGTTCTTACATTCCTATGGCACAACTACAAGCACTCCTATAATTCATACTTTTTTTTTGAAAAGGATAGATCTATTACAAAACTTCACCGAAACTACAAATCATCTTAAACATAATAAAAATTATATCAAGATTCTGAAATCACCAAACGACCACTATTCCTATCGAATAATCATTACTGCCGCTAGAAGGAGCCGCCTACACGCCCGCTCCCCTATTGAAGCCCCAAAGGAGTCGATCAAAAAAGGTTGTGGTGTTACTTACTAGAGCCCGAGAAGGAATCTACAGGCGTGCTCCTCCATCACCACTGTTGCGGCATCAGAGGCCATGGTCTTGCCGTGTTGGGGACTGGAATTTGGCATTGGCGGCGGGCGTGGACGACGGAAAAAACGAGGCGTAGGTGTCGTTCCCTACTATCCGCCAACGATGGTCATGCTGCTGGACTAGGCCTAATACCTAGAGCCCTTGCGATCTCAAGGAAAAAGAGGTTGGTCGCAGGCTGTCGCGTGCGTGGGTTGTTGCCTAAAAAGCATGTTGTGTCCCTGGATCCCTGGGCCATGCCTGCGAACCTAGAAGGGCCCCCCTAGATTTTGGGGGGCTGGTGCGGCCGCCCCCCTGCCCCTTCACAGGGCCGGCCCTTTCTCGTCTCAAATCCTGGGCAGACGGCCCAGTCACTGACCGGTCACAAAAACCGACCCAGACAGACGTCTCAAACCGGTCTTAAACGTCTGGGCTAACCTGCACCCCTCATGTTCACCTAAATATGGGGCGGATATGAGGCGGTCCGGTCGCGACCGGGCGTGACCCGACATCCAGCTAAAGGTCATAGCGGTCCCATCTGCAGCGATCTGAAACTCCTTCCTCTCTCATCTCTGCACCCAAATTTTAGTCCCACCTCTCCGCGCGAGGAGGACGCTGACGGTCTTAAATAGGCATGACGGCGGATGGCGGCAAGCTTCTCTGTTGTTGCATAGGTCGATCAATTCTTGATGTGTGAATGAGGTAGATTGCATTTCACAAATTAATGATTGTTCATCGAGTGTCATGTTCATCTCGTTCATATACCTTGCTAGGCCTACTGCAATGAAAGAGTTTTTTTTATTTTGTTCGTCTAATTTTATTATTGCCTACACACAAAAAGAGTTGTGCAAACATCAATGTTTCATTTTTTAAGGGGAATATATTAATATCAAGCAGATACCAATTACACCCGGCCTCTGCACCAACAAAATGTATAAAAACGTCCAGAATGCACACAGCCAAAAAAGAAAATGAAAAGAGAAATAAAAAAGAGAAAAAAGACCCTGCCACGGTGATCAATCACCCGCAGTAGCAGCACTCTAACCACCACCAAAGACAACACTCGGACTACAAAGAAGGTTCTCCAAAAACAACGCCCACAAGAAAAAAATAATGCACAAGCATTATCGTTGCCTGATCAAAGATCATAGGTTTTCACCCTAGAGAAAGATCGTGTTTCCAAAACTATGCCTTCAACAAGGTCACTGCCATACACAACCAATAGTGGCCAGACCTTGGGTTTTCACCCTAAAAATCACGACTCGATACTCAAAGAGCACCACCAACAAAGAAGTCTGCTACCTCTTGAGCACTGCGTTGGTTTTCCCTTGAAGGGGAAAGGGTGATGCAGTAAAGCAGCGTAAGTATTTCCCTCAGTTTTTGAGAACCAAGGTATCAATCCAGTAGGAGGCCACGCACGAGTCCCTCGCACCTACACAAACAAATAAAATCCTCGCAACCAACGCAATAAAGGGGTTGTCAATCCCTTCACGGTCACTTACGAAAGTGAGATCTGATAGATATGATAAGATAATATTTTTTGGTATTTTTATGATAAAGATGCAAAGTAAAATAAAAGGCAATAAAAATAGCTAAGTGTTGGAAGATTTATATGATGGAAAATAGACCCGGGGGCCATAGGTTTCACTAGTGGCTTCTCTCGAGAGCATAAGTATTATGGTGGGTGAACAAATTACTGTTGAGCAATTGACAGAATTGAGCATAGTTATGAGAATATCTAGGTATGATCATGTATATAGGCATCACGTCCGAGACAAGTAGACCGACTCCTGCCTGCATCTACTACTATTACTCCACACATCGACCGCTATCCAGCATGCATCTAGAGTATTAAGTTTAAAAGAACAGAGTAACGCTTTAAGTAAGATGACATGATGTAGAGGGATAAACTCATGCAATATGATATAAACCCCATCTTGTTATCCTCGATGGCAACAATACAATACGTGCCTTGCTACCCCTACTGTCACTGGGAAAGGACACCGCAAGATTGAACCCAAAGCTAAGCACTTCTCCCATTGCAAGAAAGATCAATCTAGTAGGCCAAACCAAACTGATAATTCGAAGAGACTTGCAAAGATAACCAATCATACATAAAAGAATTCAGAGGAGATTCAAATATTGTTCATAGATAAACTTGATCATAAACCCACAATTCATCGGTCTCAACAAACACACCGCAAAAGAAGATTACATCGAAAAGATCTCCACGAGAATCGTGGAGAACTTTGTATTGAGAATCAAAGAGAGAGAAGAAGCCATCTAGCTAATAACTATGGACCCAAAGGTCTGAGGTAAACTACTCACACATCATCGGAGAGGCTATGGTGTTGATGTAGAAGCCCTCCGTGATCAATGCCCCCTCCGGCGGAGCTCCGGAAAAGGCCCCAAGATGGGATCTCACAAGTACAGAAGGTTGCGGCGGTGGAATTAGGTTTTTGACTCCGTATCTGGTAGTTTGGGGGTACGTAGGTATATATAGGAGGAAGAAGTATGTCGGTGGACCAACGTGGGCCCCACGAGGGTGGAGGGCGCGCCTGGGGGGGGGGGGGTAGGCGCGCGCCCCTACCTCGTGCCTTCCTGGTAGCTTTCTTGACGTAGGGTCCAAGTCATCTGGATCACTTTCGTTCCAAAAATCACGTTCCCGAAGGTTTCATTCCGTTTGGACTTCGTTTGATATTCTTTTGCTGCGAAACACTGAAATAGGCAAAAACAGCAATTCTGGGCCGGGCCTTCGGTTAATAGGTTAGTCCCAAAAATGATATAAAAGTGTATAATAAATCCCGTTAAACATCCAAAACAGAATATAATATAGCATGAAGCAATCAAAAATTATAGATACGTTGGAGACGTATCAAAGTCCTCTAATGCTGCCGCTCCCACTTGCGGAGGCTACTACTACAAGTCACGTATCACCAGGCTCACAGGAACTCGTGCCCGGTCTGGACGGGAACATATCCCGCAAGCCAAGTCTGAACAACTACCTGTGAAGCAAAGTCTTCATCGCATCTAAGACCCCGCCTTCGCCACTTGCCGGTCCTCCAATCACGCCATGGCATTCTCCGCATGTGTTGATCCCTTGAAAATCTTGGTGCAGACATGTCCCAAGGTGTCAACAAAAACAAAGCTTCGCGATACCTCGATAAATCTGGTTATGCTGATGATGCGGGTGCACACGACCGACCCCTCTCTAATCAAGGTGTCCAAAGAGCGTCATATACACAATTCTTTGTTTCCTTCGAAGAAGAAGCCCGGAACTCGCCGATGGGTAGATCAAAGAGGGCTGGTCAACCACCATTGCCTCGACATGCCGCCACACTGGAGCCGCCACCGTAGCTTGAAGGGAGAAACCCTCGGAGGCGAGGAGACCCACTGCACGTGGCAGGCTCGAAAGCCCCAGCTAGCCTGACCGCAACCCTCGCGTCCACATGCCCATCTAGTAGCACCAGCAGCATGGCTGGGCTGCGTGTGCAGGAATGGGCCAATGGACGGCGCCAAGGCACGCCGCAGCACCATAGGACAGGGCGAATCAGGCGGAGAGGCCCCCCTGCCCCGCACCTAGATGGGATCTCGTTCGCAGGAGATGGAGTGAGTGCCCCGCGGCGCCGCGACGAGGGACCGCCGAGGACGCCATAGCACACACCGGACCGGACGCAGCCGCCGTAGAGAGCCATCCCAGCCGCAACACGATGCGATTTGAGGGGAAAATGGGCCAATGTTTCGTTTGTTGAGGAGCGGAGAAGATTCATAGTCCTGGCCTATTTCCTTAACAAAGGATGCAATGATGATTGATGCTTATCGCTTCTGGACGACCCGCTTATTAAGGGCATGTTCGGATCTCCTCCCAACTCCACCAACTCCACGATTCCAGCTTCTCATCCTAGCTTCTCACTCCACATAGCGAGACAGCTCCGTTCGAAAGCGATCGCTGGCTTCTCCCATCGCCACTATGGGCTGGCAGCATGGGTGGCATGCCTTAGCGCCATAATGGGTCGGTTGGAGGCAGCCCAGCTTGGCTTTTCAGCGAGAGAAGGAGCACAGGGTACCGATTCGATCGAGCGATATGTTCCAGTGTCAGGACCCCGATCCCAAGTCACACCGATCTAGCCTGTAACACCTCATATCACATTGCGGCCTCACGCACGGTACTCCCACGGGTGTCGCCTTACCATGGCCCGGGACCGTTTGCGCCTTTTGGCTCACGTATATGACAATGTCGCTAGCATCCATATGACAGAGAACCCGGGCCGACATGGCTAGTCGTGAACCCAAAGCGGCACTAGCATATGGGGACAGGCATACATGAATCAACATCGAACGTGTCGGTCAGCAGCGTGTGAATCCGGGCTGTAGCACTGGGCTAACAGGACTCCGAGAACCCGGGCTGTAGCAGGCTAGGCAGGACTCCGGATGTCACCGCGTGACATTTCCCCGAAGGGACAGACACAGGAACGATATGAATCACATGCCGGCCAGTCAGGTGTCCAGAGCAGTAGTGCTGGGCTAGCAGGACTCCGGTGAACCGGGCTGTAGCGGACTACTATGGCTCAAGGAGCACTAGACTACATTTCCCCATAAGAGAGGCTGCCAAGGATAAACCACTAGATTGTCGGATCCCACACATACCAAGCATTTCAATCATACACACAATATGCTCGATATGTGCAAATATAACATGGCATCACAACAAAACTCTACAACTCAAAGTACTTTATTTAAAGGGGCTCCGGAGAGCCTTACATAACTTGTTCATACAGATAGGGGTCACATGACCCGACACTCAAGTCATACAATCATACAAGCACATGCGGAAGCAAACTGTCTGGGTACAGACGCTAGAAAGAAAGAAGGCTTGACGAAGCCTGTCTATCTACATAGGCCCTTCACAAGCCTAGATCACCACCTGGGTGGCAAGTCACTCGTCGTCGTCGAGTTCTACGTAGAACCCGTCAGAAGGGGCGGTGTTGTCGTCTGAAAACAATAATTGAAGCAACATGAGTACAAAGGTACTCAGCAAGTCTTACAACAGATCCTACTATACATGTTCATTCTCAAGAAGGTAGTGGGGTTATTGCAGCAAGCCAGCTTTCACTCTTGGCTAAGCTATCCTACGATACACCACTTGTGAAATAGTTTTCGCACACGAGTCCACTAATCACCATCTCAATACTCCACCGTGGATCCTCCCTCGTCATCCCACGAGAGGGCCATCCGCGGTACTCACACTTATCTTGAGGCTTTTAGTAGTATCCATTTAATTGTCTATGAACTGCATAAGCGACCAAGTAGTCCTTTACCGCGGACGCGGCTATTCGAATAGTTTTATACCCTGCAGGGGTGTACTTCGTCACACACGCTCTCACCACTTATCGTCGCTACACGACGTGTACTCGGCAACCATCAAGCGGAAGCCCAACGTGGGTGTCGGCCACAGCCTACCTAAACACTCGAGTCTCTAGTCCAGGTTTATCGCCTATTTAGGTTCCATCCGCAGGGAGTCCGGCCGAGGTTTCCACATACGGCCCCAAACGATGTGTGCAGGGTTCCCGGACACCAAACGGGCGACTCGGTACACCGTGCCACGAGCCTACCGCATCACAGCCCACCCCTTGGTCAGCGCTGTCCACGGCCTCCAGCTTACTACAAACACCAGAAACTACGTGCAACTCCTGGACAGAGGACAAGGGTGATTAAGAAGCCGAGGGGGTCCATTGGTTTCGGGCCCAATGTGTGGTAGTAGCTGAATCTTAAATCACGCATACAGATCTCAGTTCTTAGGGACGGTCTCAATGAAACAACCCACCATGTACTCCTACATGGCCTCCCATCGATACCTTTACCAAATCGTATTCAACACCTCACTCTCTTTACCGACACACACACACTTTCACTCTAGTTCATCACCCCGATGAGCCAGACCTGACACGACTCTAAGCGTAGCAAGCATAGCATTGTAGGAACACAGCATGGCTCAATCAACTCCTACACATGCTAGTGGGTTTCATCTAGTTACTGTGGCAATGACAGGTCATGCAAAGGAAAGGGGGTTCAACTACCGCAACACACAGCAGTTTGAATCGTGTTGTCTTAATGCAGTAAATGAGAGCAGAAGCGAGAAGATGGGTTTGTATCGAAATGATCAATGGGTTGCTTGCCTGACGGAGTGGTGGTGGGACACTGCCCTTCAGTTGGATACTCGTGAATATCCTCGGAGGCAGGACCTACCACAATGAACACATCGGAGCACAATCAACACCAAGCAAGTGCAACAATATGATGCATGCATGAGACATGGCAAGATGGATGTATTGGGCTAATGCAACTAAGACCAGATGGGTTTGGACTATTTTGAATCAAAGATTCAAATTCCAAGTTCATAAATGGCCCATGTTAGTGCTTTATCTTGTTCTGCAATAAACAGTAGGTTAACTTGCTTAAACATGCATGAAACCAGTACAGATGGATAGAATGGATTTTTCTGATCATTTTTCATATATAAATCTTTTCATTCTGAGCTATAGATTATTTTCTATGATTTTTTGAAGTTTGTGATAATTTCTGGAATTTCCAATATAAGAATAATTCCAGTAATTAAATTGCTTAATGCGTCAGCAGTGTGTCATGGTGACGTCAGCGGTCAACGGGGTCGTCCAGGTCAAACCTGACGTGTGGGTCCCCTGTGTCAGTGTCACTGTTAGTAATTATCTAATTAGGTTTAATTTTAACTCTAACTCAGATTAATTAGCAGGCGGGCCCCACTTGTCAGTGACTCTGGGGGGGTCAACCCGTGGTCAAACCACGCTGACTCGCCGGCGTTTAGCCGCCGGCGACGTCCAGACGCAGCGGTGGAGTGCGGGATCCCTCCTCCGGCGACCAAATGGACGGCGGAGAGTACCTACGTGTAGCTGGGAGCAAACCGCGTCGACTGGTGGTGGTGGTGGAGCTCGGGGTCGCCGGAATCGACGCCGCCGACGAGCCGTGCGGCCGCCGGGGTACGGGCGTAGTTGAATCCGTTGCTAGAGAGCACGGCGAGGGACGTGCGATGGTGCTACGGGTTCCTGGCGTTGCGGTGGAGCTAATGGCCATGGTGGTGCGGCTGTTGGATGGCCGGAGCCTCGTCGGCGACGAGCTCGTGCGGCGGCGCGTACGGGTGAGCTTCGTGCAGTGGCTGCGGAGCTCGAGAGGGAGAGAGGAGAGGATGGGAAGGTGGCCATGCTCACGGTGGTTGCGACGGAGCGGACGGCGAGGTCGGGGGCGCGCTGTTGCAGTGGTGACGGCGGAGGGGATCTCCGACGGTGAGCAGCGAAGGCGAGGTCGGAGACGAAGCTTCGGGGCAAGCGAGCGCTCGGGGCTCGACTCGCTCGAAGGAGTGGGCGACGGCGGAGCTGTTGGACACGGTGGGACGGCGCGAGGTCGACGGTGGGCGCGGCTACTCCGGCGAGGTGGCTGCGGCTGCGTCGGCCATGGTGGAGGAAGGCGAGGGAGAGGCGACGGGGGAGAATGGGGGTGTCCAAAGGCTCGGGGGCGCATCGAGGGGGTCGTCCAGCGCATCCACGGGCGAGGCGGCAAGCAGGTGGCGCCGTGGCGAGCTCGCGCTCGCCGGCGTCACCTCTCTGTCTGCTCTGGCGAGAGCAGGCAGCTGACTGGCGCGGGCCAGCACAGTGCTGGGCCGCCAGGTGGGCTGCCAGGTAAGTCCTTCTACTTTCTGTTTTCTCTCTTTTATTTATTTATTTCTGTCCTGTGTTTTGAAATAGTAAAAATACTATTTCATTTGGAAAAATCCTGGAAATATTCTGAGGCGCCTTTGAAATTATTCTCAGCAGCCTAAAAATACCTTCAAGATTATTTGGGCATTTGAAAATATTTATAGGATTTAAAATGCCCAAATGCAAATACTTATGGCTTGTGCAAAAATCCAAAATGGCCTCCAAAAATATGAAACCATTTTTGGCAGAGGTTTTAGCCAGGACCAAAGATGGTGAACATTTATGGAGGGCATTTCAGGTTCATTGAAAAGGATTTTAGTAAACCCTAGTTGTTTCAGGGGGGTGCTGGGGGTTTCTGGCATCCCCATTTCAAGTTTCTGTGAAAAATATACATGATGCAACACTCTAATGCATGAACTAGCTAGGATGTGACATCCAGCGAGCGTACCGGTTCGATCTGCCCTCACTTGGCGGTGGCGGTTGTATGTAATTTGGGCGAACTTCTCCTTTTCCAATCAGTGGAGCTGGGCTTTTGGTGCTTCACATTTTGCCGAGCTTCTCGCTTCTAGCTTCTTGGCCCAAACTCGTTCGGCTCAGCTCCCCTCTAGAAACTTGTGAAGCGTGGAGCTGGAGAGCCTCCGTACACGCCCTAAGCTGGTCGACTAGCTCCTCAGGCGGCGAGGTGGGACCATTATAAAGTATAAGCAATTCATTCGGTCTTTTTTGACAGTCCAGACGGCCCAACACGGACGTGATGATCCACATACATGTGTTTGCATGTATTAGGTGATTTGAAAACAGAGTTTGTGGTTGCAAATTATAAAATTTGATGTCGCCCGGTCACTGTCCGTGGACGTGTTCTGGACACGTTCGACCCAAATTTGCAGGTTACAGTTGTAGATGCTCTAATGTTCTCTTCCCTTGTTCTCTGTTCAGGATTGTGATCACTTTTCCTTGCGGGTACATGGAAACTCAGTTCAAAACAAAAGGAAAAAGGAAATGGAGATGCTAAAAATCAGTCGACTGAGACTTCACGAAGTCTCAGTCGACAATCTGGCCGTTCGATGTTTGTAGCTTCAAGATTCACGTAGTATTGTGTCTTGTATCAATTCGGCCTGTTAAGACGCGACCAGCCCACTTCCTTTTTGTTTTTTTGCCGCCAAAGGCTACGCGCGGATGGCCAGCGGCTGGATGGCCTTTTCCGTTGTTTTGCTTTTGTCTACAACAAGCAGGAAACTTGCTAGCGCAGCCCACTCTTGTATATACCTGTACTTTATTTTTTAGTTTTTATTTCCCTTTTCTATTTTAGTGTATATAATCATCAATTTATTTTTATTAAAATGGTTTACTTGTAATTTCTTTTTATCTTTTGGCAATACGGAACATCTAAATTTTGTAGAACAGACTTTTTTTACATGCATGAAGGATTTTACGCTCGCTTGTTGATGTCTTCTGTACATTGTTTTTTGTTTATTTGTATGTTGCCTGTTCTTTTTTGTACATGGATTTTTTGTTTATTTGTATGTTGCATGTTCTTCTTTGTAATTTTTTTTGTTTCCTTCATGTATTACCTAGGAATATATTTTTCATAATGTTGATATGCCCTATTTTTTCCTACATCAGGTTGACAGAAAAACTGTTGCCTTTTTTTTATTTGTCACAAAAATTCTTGTTCCCCTTACGTATAACTAGAATTATCGGATCCCTGCAACTATGAGGGTGCAACACGTATGCAATTGCATGCATCCAAAACTACATGCAACTCAATGGGTAAAACGTGTCCGTAACTGTGACGAGACTTGTGTGGCGATGAGATCGAAACACGCATAATATGGGGAATTTTATTATTTAACTTTATTTTATTTTATAGTTTTTGTACTTTCTTTTTCCCATCCACATGGAAGTCGACATCCAGTGGGATATTCAATTTTCTTTTGTTTTTCATGCAATTTGCCCCGTCGATGAGGTGTTTCTTTCTTTCTTTTTATTGCTCTTTTCAAACCGTTTTTCTTGCTACCTTTTTTATTTTTCATTTTTTATTAAATAACCGTTTCACTTTTGAAAATTGGAAATGTTGCCATCTGGTTGCACAATCGGCCCTGGCTGCAGCTACATGTCTTCAACATGATCATAACTCAGTGGTGTTTCTGTTGGGGAGGGAGTAGCTACCAAGGGTCACCCCTAAGTACAGCTGCACATCTTCAACGCGATTGCAACTCTTTGGTGCTTTATCGGAAGATGTGGTAGTTGCATGTCTATCACTAGGCACACAACTCCAAGTGCCCGCCAACTACAACTCTATGATGTTCCATTGGGAGGACAGTTGCATGCTTGGAACTAGCGTGCAATTGCAAGTGTCTTGTCTTGACTGCAACTGCAAGTCTTCAACGCAATTGCAACTTTGTATTGTTTTGTCGGGGAGAGACAATTGCATGTTTGATACTAGCCATGCAACTGCAAGTATCACCCCGTAATGCAACTACGTGTTGTTTTGTGGGGGGAGGGGGGAGTTGCATGTCTGCAACCAGGCACGCAACTCTGATTGTCGTGCCCCGGCTGCAACTACATGTATTCAAACTCGACTGTAACTCTATGGTGTTTTGTAGAGAGGACACTTGCATGTGTACCACTAGGCAAGCAATTGCAAGTGTCTCGTCCCGGCTGCAACTGCAAGTCTTCAACGCAATTGCAACTTTGTATTTTTTGTCGGGGAGGGACAATTGCTTGTCTGATACTAGCCATGCAACTGCAAGTATCGCCTCGTAATGCAACTATGTGTTGTTTTGTGTGTGTGGGGGGGTGTGGAGTTGCATGTATGCAACTAAGTGCGCAACCCTGATTGTCGTGCCCCATCTGCAACTGCATGTCTTGTAACCCGACCGCAAGTGGACTTTTTTGTTCTGTCGGAGGGGGCGGGCCAGTTGTAAGCCCGACAACAGCCCCGCAACTGAAGGAAATATGCCCTAGAGGCAATAATAAAGTTATTATTTATTTCCTTATTTCATGATAAATGTTTATTATTCATGCTAGAATTGTATTAACCGGAAACATAATACATGTGTGAGTACATAGACAAACAGAGTGTCACTAGTATGCCTCTACTTGACTAGCTCGTTGATCAAAGATGGTTATGTTTCCTAGCCATAGACATGAGTTGTCATTTGATTAACGGGATCACATCATTAGGAGAATGATGTGATTGACTTGACCCATTCCGTTAGCTTAGCACTTGATCGTTTAGTATTCTGCTATTGCTTTCTTCATGACTTATACATGTTCCTATGACTATGAGATTATGCAACTCCCGTTTACCGGAGGAACACTTTGTGTGCTACCAAACGTCACAACGTAACTGGGTGATTATAAAGGTGCTCTACAGGTGTCTCCGAAGGTACTTGTTGGGTTGGCGTATTTCGAGATTAGGATTTGTCACTCCGATTGTCGGAGAGGTATCTCTGGGCCCTCTCTGTAATGCACATCACTTAAGCCTTGCAAGCATTGAAACTAATGAGTTTGTTGCGGGATGATGTATTACGGAACGAGTAAAGAGACTTGCCGGTAACGAGATTGAACTAGGTATTGAGATACCGACGATCAAATCTCGGGCAAGTAACATACCGATGACAAAGGGAACAACTTATGTTGTTATGCGGTTTGACCGATAAAGATCTTCATAGAATATGTGGGATCCAATATGAGCATCCAGGTTCCGCTATTGGTTATTGACCGGAGACATGTCTCGGTCATGTCTACATAGTTCTCGAACCCGTAGGGTCCGCACGCTTAAAGTTCGATGACAGTTATATTATGAGTTTATGTGTTTTGATGTACCGAAGGTAGTTCGGAGTCCCGGATGAGATCGGGGACATGACGAGGAGTCTCAAAATGGCTGAGACGTAAAGATCGATATATTGGACGACTATATTCGGACTTCGGAAAGGTTCCGAGTGATTCGGGTATTTATCGGAGTACCAGAGAGTTACGGGAATTCGCCGGGGAGAAGTATTGGGCCTTATTGGGCCATACGGGAATAGAGGAGAGAGGCCAAAAGGAAGGAGGAGCGCACCCCCCCTCTCGTCCGAATTGGACAAGGGGTGCAGCCCCCTTTTCTTTCTCCCTCTCCCCCTCTTTCCTTCTCTCCTACTCCAACAAGGAAAGGAGGAGTCCTATTCCCGGTGGGAGTAGGACTCCCCCCTTGGCGCGCCCTCCTCCTTGGCCGGCCGCCTCCCCCCTTGCTCCTTTATATACGGGGGCAGGTGGGCACCCCATAGACACAACAATTGATCGATTGATCTTTTAGCCGTGTGCGGTGCCCCCCTCCACCATAGTCCACCTCGATAATACTGTAGCGGTGCTTAGGCGAAGCCCTGCGTCGGTAGAACATCATCATCGTCACCACACCGTCGTGCTGACGGAACTCTCCCTCAAAGCTCGGCTGGATCGGAGTTCGAGGGACGTCATCGAGTTGAACGTGTGCTGAACTCGGAGGTGCCGTGCGTTCGGTACTTGATCGGTCGGATCGTGAAGACGTTCGACTACATCAACCGCGTTGTGCTAACGCTTCCGCTTTCGGTCTACGAGGGTACGTGGACACACTCTCCCCTCTCGTTGCTATGCATCACCATGATCTTGCGTGTGCGTAGGAAAAAATTTGAAATTACTACGTTCCCCAACAGTGGCATCCGAGCTAGGTTTTATGCGTAGATGTCATATGCACGAGTAGAACACAAGTGAGTTGTGGGCGATATAAGTCATACTGCTTACCAGCATGTCATACTTTGGTTCAGTGGTATTGTTGGATGAAGCGGCCTGGACCGACATTACGCGTACGCTTACGCGAGACTGGTTCTACCGACGTGCTTTGCACATAGGTGGCTGGCGGGTGTCAGTTTCTCCAACTTTAGTTGAACCGAGTGTGCCTACGCCCGGTCCTTGCGAAGGTTAAAACAACACCAACTTGACAAACTATCGTTGTGGTTTTGATGCGTAGGTAAGAACGGTTCTTGCTCAGCCCGTAGCAGCCACGTAAAACTTGCAACAACAAAGTAGAGGACGGCTAACTTGTTTTTGCAGGGCATGTTGTGATGTGATATGGTCAAGGCATGATGCTATATTTTATTGTATGAGATGATCATGTTTTGTAACCGAGTTATCGGCAACTGGCAGGAGCCATATGGTTGTCGCTTTATTGTATGCAATGCAAACGCCCTGTAATGCTTTACTTTATCACTAAGCGGTAGCGATAGTCGTAGAAGCATAAGTTGGCGAGACGACAACGATGCTACGATGGAGATCAAGGTGTCGCGCCGGTGACGATGGTGATCATGACGGTGCTTCGGAGATGGAGATCACAAGCACAAGATGATGATGGCCATATCATATCACTTATATTGATTGCATGTGATGTTTATCTTTTATACATCTTATCTTGCTTTGATTGACGGTAGCATTATAAAATGATCTCTCACTAAATTATCAAGGTATAAGTGTTCTCCCTGTGTATGCACCGTTGCGAAAGTTCTTCGTGCTGAGACACCACGTGATGATCGGGTGTGATAGGCTCTACGTTCAAATACAACGGGTGCAAAACAGTTGCACACGCGGAATACTCAGGTTAAACTTGACGAGCCTAGCATATAACAGATATGGCCTCGGAACACTGAGACCGAAAGGTCGAGCGTGAATCATATAGTTGATATGATCAACATAGTGATGTTCACCATTGAAACTACTCCATCTCACGTGATGATCGGACATGCTTTCGTTGATATGGATCAGGTGATCACTTATAAGATTAGAGGGATTTCTATCTAAGTGGGAGTTCTTAAGTAATATGATTAATTGAACTTAAATTTATCATGAACTTAGTCCTGGTAGTATTAGCATATCTATGTTGTAGATCAATAGCTCGAGTTTTGCTCCCCTGTTTTATTTTGATATGTTCCTAGAGAAAACTAAGTTGAAAGATGTTAGTAGCAATGATGTAGACATGGTCCGTGATCTGAGGATTAACCTCATTGCTACACAGAAGTATTATGTCCTTGATGCACCGCTAGGTGACAGACCTATTGCAGGAGAAAATGCAGATGTTTTGAACGTTTGACAAAAGCTCGGTATGATGAATACTTGATAGTTTAGTGCACCATGCTTTACGGCTTAGAACCGGGACTTCAAAAATGTTTTGAACGCCATAGAGCATATAAGATGTTCCAAGAGTTGAAATTGGTATTTCATACTCATGCCCGTGTCGAGAGGTATCTGTAACACCCCAAAAGTTTTATTTGGTTTTATTAATTTCCTTTTCATGGGAAGGAGGTTATTTAAATTTTTGGGTTTATTCTTCCCCTTTCAAACATTATCTCTTGCCATGACCTAAGTTGAAATCTCCCCCCCCCAAAAGCCATCTTCCCACTTTGTGTCAAGTCAAGCTTCAAGTCCAGCAAGTTTAACCTCCCCTTGAATTTATTTCTATTTATTTTAAATCAAAAATCTTTTCTGTCTTTTATTTTTGCCCTTAGTGATTTACAAAGGAACCACTAGAATTCCTTTGAGTTTTGATTCCAAACAAGTTTCCCTGGCTAGTCCTTAGAACCCTCAACCAAGATCCATGAAGATCCACTGGTCCACAGTTCAAAATTTTCAAAATTTGCTTACTGCAAGTTTGGATCAGATTTGCCATTTTTGGTGAAATTCATTATTTTTCTTCTCCAAAAATTCTGAGAAAAATCATGAGGCCTCCAGATGCAACAAGAGACCTGTCCACCAAAGATCAGCTCAAGGAAAATTTTCCACATGCCAGAATCATTTCATCGAACAGTTGGCATGCACTATTTCTGTGCAGATTCAGAGTTCAGTGTTCGGTTTCAGTCAGCGGTGTCATTTCCTTCAGAACCGCGGCGTCCATCTCGCCAGTGCTCGCGCTGGCCTCTTGCTCACTGCTCCTTCTTCTTATCCATCGCGCCGCACGGTCGTCTGGACGGGCGCGAGCGTCGGCGGTGAGCTGGCATTAGGAACACCGCCCCCGTGAGCGGCAACAGCCACGTCCGCTGCGGCCGTCAGAGAAGCTCAGCAGGGAACGGCGCCGTCCAGCACCGCCCACACCACCAGGAGCCTCCGCGTGGCCGTCCTCTTCTCTGGACGCGCTGCAGCACCGTCGCCGTGGCCTGAGTGGCGCAGAGCGCGCCCACTGTCGCCGACGAGCCCGTGAGGCCGTTCCGTCGAGGGCTGGAGTATCGCCCAAGTCCGACCGAGATTAACTGTGAAACGGAGTCAGTGAACCAATCCGCTGCTGCCCAGCCCCCTACACCTCTCGTCCGACCAGTGCCTCCCCGTAATCATCACCGGAGAAATCACGGTCGCGGCAAACACCTTGGATTGGCTATAAAAGGAAGCCCCGAGCTCGATCCCGACCAGGCACCATCACTCCACCCCACCAGAGCCACGCCCAGCCACTGGGGAGACCTCGGGGAGGCCTTCTTCCTCGACTTCGGCCGCCCCGATCCGCTTCGGGATCTGGCAAGATTTGCTCAAGTGCGTGCACCCCCCGCCTCTCAAACCATGCCAGTAGCCCCCTAGTGCACCCACTCCTCTAACCCGCGCCCCAATTTGAAGGTTGCAGCTCCCTTCGGAGAGAACCATCCTCGCCCGAACCGCCGTCCGCCGGAGTGAAGGCCGCCATCGACGTGGTGCTCGCCGACGACCAAGTCCACCACCCACCGACGCGGAATTGCCCCGTGAGTACACCCGTACCCGTGCCCTCCTCTGGATCGCTGTCGATCATCGCCGGAGACCACCGCGATCCTCGGCGCCGGCGTACTCTGTTTCAGTTTTCAAACCTGACGGGTGGGACCCCCTCGTCGGCCTCTCTTCTTCTAT
Source organism: Triticum aestivum (assembly GCF_018294505.1). Lineage (NCBI taxonomy): Eukaryota > Viridiplantae > Streptophyta > Magnoliopsida > Poales > Poaceae > Triticum > Triticum aestivum. The sequence goes on along the minus strand of NC_057802.1, from coordinate 513,614,661 downwards.
TTTTGAAACGTTTTCTGGAAGCGCCTTCGGGCAAAGCGCGTTTTCCTTCTGGGCTGGCGTATTTCCAACCGAAACGTTTTCTGCTTTTTCAAACTAGCCCCTCGGTCTTTTCTGTTTGATCACAAACTAGTCCCTGGGCTAAAACCTTTATCTCTTTTAAACAAAAGATGATTTTTAGTTGATTCTTTTTCTGTCAGCTTTATTTTTCTGTCTAGTTTTTTATCATATTTATTGGAAAAATATTTGGAACAACTTTTATGCACACTTGGTATTTACGTGAGTACGCGTTCTCTTTATACCATAGATACCGGAGGAGGTGACAGAGCCGTGAACTTCGCCGAGCTAGACTCCGACTACTCCGAACCAGGCAAGCATGTTTGAACCTTTGATATGATGAGTGTTTTGCATGTTTGCTTGAATAATTAGTGCATGGCATGTTTATATGAGCATCAGTAAGTGTTATATTGCATGCAAGGCAACTACCAGTATGCTTCGAAACTTGATGTGATCATTTGATGGGAGATAACATGATCATGTAGTGACATGAAAGGTGGTAAGATGGTATTGTTGAAGCATGCCAATCTTATGTCAACCGTTAAACTCCAGTGTTAACGTGGATCAAGCCACGTTACCGTCCGTCCCCTTTTCGTGCTGCCACATGTTTTCTGCAAAGAATACGGTTTAGTAAGTTGCAAACCTCTTTCCTCGTACACACAAAATAGAGGGGTCGTGATGAGGGTTCCATGGCCCTAGATTAAAGCCCGTCATCCGGTCAGGGGGCATGGGTGTTTCCGGTTGGGACCGAGAGGGGGGCACCCCTTAGAGCGCGGGATATAAATTTGATCCCATGCTACGCGAGGTTGTAGCCTCCCCGTCTTAAGGTTTTTCTTGAACGTTGCCTAGGGTGATTCCTGGCAACGGGATGTGGAATGGGTGTGTACTGGTTAGATGTGTTTCTCCTAAAATACCATAAACGGAACTAGTCCTTTGTGACTACTGAAATCCGTTGGCTGTGGTTAAAGAGTACAAACTCTGCAGAGTCAAAACCTATCCGAGTAACCGTGTCCATGGTCAAGGATCTTGTTCAACATATCCATATCAGTATCAGTCTCAACGTCCGTCTCAGCGTCAGTCTCTGTGTCAGTGAAAATCCCCGGTGAATAGACATGAGTGGTAAACCAGGTTGAATGTTATTCCTGTGGATGGACTAACCAGTTTATTATTACGTACATGAGTATTTCCTTGAGATGATTTAAGTTCATGAGCTACTTGAATTCGAATAATGAAATATAAGCCCTTTATGTGATGTCGCTCAGACGTCCGACTGTGGCACTCTTGTTATTTACCTTTGATATAAGCCCTTTATGTGATGTCGCTCAGACGTCCGACTGTGGCACCCTTGTTATTTACTTTTGATATAAGCCCTTTATGTGATGTC